>NW_026638092.1:0-34526 GCF_028554395.1 Pezoporus wallicus | reverse complement strand
GTCCTGCTCCGCGACTACGAGCCCGTGGACAACGACGTGGTGGCAACGGCTCGGTCCTTCTCGACCCGGCACCCGGTGGCCGTGGTGACGGACACGGCGCTCTACCCGCCGCTCCCGCTGCCCGCCGGCGTCGCCGTGCTCCCGCTGCGCCCCGTTCCCGAGCGACCGCCCCCTTTGGCGCGTGCCCAGCTCGCCGTCCGCACGCGGCACGTGGCGTTGGTGCCCGACGGCACGCGCGTCGCGCCGGGGCTGTTGGAACGCATGCGGGACGCGCTGGAAGCCCCCGGTGACGGTGCCGACGCTCGCATCGCGGTGGCGCCGGTAGGACCGGGAGCATTGAGGTGCCTGCAGGTGACGCTGGAAGCGCGGGAGTGGACGGTGCGGTACCGGCACGTTCCCAACACGCCGGGGCCGTGCCAAGCAGTCGACGGCGCCGCCGCCGTCGTGTTCCTGTTGCGCACCCGCGATCTCTTCGCTTTGCCGTTCCCTTTGGAGCGCCCGGTGGGCGCCGCGCTCTTCATCCAAGCGGCTTTCCGAGGTTGGAAGCTCCTCGTGGTGCCTACGGCGTTCCCGGCTTCCCGGCGTTTACCCCTTTCCCTCGAGAGCCAATGGAAAACCCAAAGCGCGTCGGAGAGCCGGCGCCGGCGGTTGATGCGGGATCTGGGCATCAAGCGGGAAGTGCTCGCCGACGGGAGGGAGCGTTGGTACGGTTGCGGCAAGGAGACGGCGCGTTGCTTCGGGACGATCCACGCGGGCACGCCGCAGTACCTGGTGGCGGGGCGTTGGACGCCGCCGTGCTGCCTACGGGCGTTGAGGGAGACGGCGCGGCACGTGGTGTCGGTGTTGGAAGAGTCGGGAGTCCGGTATTGGTTGGAAGGGGGATCGCTGTTGGGCGCCGCGCGCAACGGGGACATCATCCCTTGGGATTACGACGTGGATTTGGGAGTCTACAAGGAGGACGTGGCGAGGTGCCGGTGGTTGGCGGCGGCGGCGGCCGGGGAGGCGGTGGAGGATGAGGATGGATTCCTATGGGAGAAGGCGGTCGAGGGGGAATTCTACCGCGTGCATTACAGCCGGAGCAACCGGCTCCACGTGGATCTGTGGCCCTTCTATTCCCGCGCCGGCGTGATGACCAAGGAGACGTGGTTGGGTCATCGGCAGGACGTGGAATTCCCGGAGAGATTCCTGCAGCCTCGGGTGCCCGTGGAGTTCGCGGGATTCACGGCCATGGCGCCCAACAGCGCCAGGGAATTCCTGGAGTTTAAGTTCGGAGCCGGAGCCATCGAGAAGCCCGAGTATCCCAATCCCAGCGTGAAGAGGATGGGGCAGGAATGAACAAAGGGGGGTGATGGGGATGGGGAATGCTCGGATATAAAGGGGTTGGGATGGGGAATCCTTGGACACAAAGGGTTTGGGATGGGGAATCCCGGGATACAAAGGGGTTGGGATGGGGAATCCCGGGATACAAAGGGGTTGGGATGGGGAATCCTTGGATACAAAGGGGTTGGGATGGGGAATCCTTGGACACGAAGGGGTTGGGATGGGGAATCCTGGGATACAAAGGGGTTGGGATGGGGAATCCTTGAACACGAAGGGGTTGGGATGGGGAATCCTTGGACACGAAGGGGTTGGGATGAGGAATCCTTGGACACGAAGGGGTTGGGATGGGCAATCCTTGGACACAAAGGGGTTGGGATGGGGAATCCCAGGATACAAAGGGGTTGGGATGGGTAATCCTTGGACACAAAGGGGTTGGGATGGGGAATCCTTGGACACAAAGGGGTTGGGATGGGGAATCCTTGGACACAAAGGGGTTGGGATGGGGAATCCTTGGACACAAAGGGGTTGGGATGGGGAATCCTTGGACACAAAGGGGTTGGGATGGGGAATCCCAGGATACAAAGGGGTTGGGATGGGGAATCCTGGGACATGAAGGGGTTGGGATGGGGAATCCTTGGACACAAAGGGGTTGGGATGGGGAATCCTGGGACACGAAGGGGTTGGGATGGGCAATCCTTGGACACAAAGGGGTTGGGATGGGGAATCCCGGGACACAAAGGGGTTGGGATGGGGAATCCTGGGATACAAAGGGGTTGGGATGGGGAATCCTGGGACACAAAGGGGTTGGGATGGGGAATCCTTGGACACAAAGGGGTTGGGATGGGGAATCCTGGGACATGAAGGGGTTGGGATGGGGAATCCTTGGACACAAAGGGGTTGGGATGGGGAATCCTTGGACACAAAGGGGTTGGGATGGGGAATCCTGGGACATGAAGGGGTTGGGATGGGGAATCCTTGGACACAAAGGGGTTGGGATGGGGAATCCTTGGACACAAAGGGGTTGGGATGGGGAATCCTTGGACACAAAGGGGTTGGGATGGGGAATCCCGGGATACAAAGGGGTTGGGATGGGGAATCCCGGGACACAAAGGGGTTGGGATGGGGAATCCTGGGATACAAAGGGGTTGGGATGGGGAATCCCAGGATACAAAGGGGTTGGGATGGGGAATCCTGGGATACAAAGGGGTTGGGATGGGGAATCCCAGGATACAAAGGGGTTGGGATGGGGAATCCTTGGACACAAAGGGGTTGGGATGGGGAATCCCAGGATACAAAGGGGTTGGGATGGGGAATCCTGGGATACAAAGGGGTTGGGATGGGGAATCCTGGGACATTAAGGGGTTGGGATGGGGAATCCCGGGATACAAAGGGGTTGGGATTGGGAATCCTTGGATACAAAGGGGTTGGGATGGGGAATCCTTGGACACAAAGGGGTTGGGATGGGGAATCCTTGGACACAAAGGGGTAGGGATGGGGAATCCTTGGACACAAAGGGGTTGGGATGGGGAATCCTGCGACACAAAGGGGTTGGGATGGGGAATCCTTGGACACAAAGGGGTTGGGATGGGGAATCCTTGGACACAAAGGGGTTGGGATGGGGAATCCCGGGATACAAAGGGGTTGGGATTGGGAATCCTTGGATACAAAGGGGTTGGGATGGGGAATCCTTGGACACAAAGGGGTTGGGATGGGGAATCCTTGGACACAAAGGGGTTGGGATGGGGAATCCTGGGATACAAAGGGGTTGGGATGGGGAATCCTGGGATACAAAGGGGTTGGGATGGGGAATCCCAGGATACAAAGGGGTTGGGATTGGGAATCCTTGGATACAAAGGGGTTGGGATGGGGAATCCTTGGACACAAAGGGGTTGGGATGGGGAATCCTTGGACACAAAGGGGTTGGGATGGGGAATCCTGGGATACAAAGGGGTTGGGATGGGGAATCCTGGGATACAAAGGGGTTGGGATGGGGAATCCCGGGATACAAAGGGGTTTAGAATGGGGAATCCTGGGATACAATGGGATTGGGATGGGGAATCCCGGGAATCCTGGTCCGTGCGTGTCCCCCATTGACAATAAAGCCTCTTTGTGCCCCCCCATTGTCCCCATCCCTTCTTATCCCCCCCCATCCCAATTGAGCCCCCCAAATGTGATATGGGGGGGGGGGGGGTGTCCCTATGCCCCCCCCATCTCTGCTCCATCACAGCCACGTTTATTCACAGCACAAGGATGGGGGGGGACGGGGACATCAAGGGGGTCCATGGGGGGCAATGGGGGTCCATGGGGGGCAATGGGGGTTAATGGGGGGCAATGGGGGGGGTTTGGTCCCGGTTCACTCCAGGGACTGGAGCATCAGGAGCTGCTTGAGGACCTTGGTCTGGCTCGTCTCCCGGATCTCCCCCGCCAGGAACATCTCATCCACCACCGTGTACACCTGGGGTGTGGGGCGGGACCCATGGATGTGGGGCAGGGGCCATGGATGTGGGGTGGGAACCGTGGGTGGGGAGTGGGAACCGTGGATGGGGGGTGAGACCCGTGGATATGGAGCAGGGGCCATGGATGGGGGTGGGACCCATGGATGTGGGGCAGGGCCCATGGATGTGGGATGGGACCTATGGATGGGGGGGTGGGACCCGTGGATATGGGGCAGGGGCCATGGATGGGGGTGGGACCCATGGATGTGGGGCAGGAGCCACAGATGGGGGGCGGGACCCACGGATGGGGGGCAGGACACAGGGATGGGGGCGGGACACAGGGATGGGTATAGGACCCATGGATGGGGGCGGGACCCATGGATATGGGGCAGGACCCATAGGTGTGGAGCGGGACCCATGGATGTGGGGCAGGACCCATGGATGTGGGGCAGGACCCAAAGGTGTGGGGCGGGACCCATAGGTGTGGGGCGGGACCCATGGATATGGGGCAGGACCCATGGATATGGGGCAGGACACATAGGTGTGAGGCAGGACCCATGGATATGGGGCAGGACCCATAGGTGTGAGGCAGGACCCATGGATATGGGGCAGGACCCATAGGTGCGGGGCAGGACCCATAGGTGTGGGGCGGGACCCATGGATGTGGGGCCGGATGAGACTCGTGGTCCCATTACCTTATAGAAGTTGAAGACGAGGTCGAGCTCGCAGACATTGTGGAAGTACTCATTGAGCACCTGGGGGCAGCCAGGGGCCATGGGTCATTAATTAGCCTTAATTAACTGACTCATAAGCATCAATTAACCTTAATTACCAACGACCATTAATCATTAACGAGGTTAAGTCATTAATGAACATTAATTAATGTGTATTAACAAGCATTAAAGTCAATTTATTAAGGGCAATTAATGTTCTTTAGTTTATTAAGGACCGTCAATGAGGGTCGTCAATGAGGGCCGTCAATGAGCGTCGTCAATGAGCATCGTCAATGAGCGTCGTCAATGAGCGTCGTCAATGAGCGCCGTCAATGAGAGCCGTCAATATGGGTCGTCAATGAGGGCTGTTAATGAGGGTCGTCAATGAGCGTCGTCAATGAGGGCCGTCAATGAGGGCCGCCAATGAGCGTCGTCAATGAGGGTCGTCAATGAGGGCCGTCAATGAGGGCCGTCAATGAGGGCCGTCAATGAGGGCCGTCAATGAGGGCTGTTAATGAGGGTCGTCAATGAGGGCCGTCAATGAGGGCCGTCAATGAGGGCCGTCAATGAGGGCCGTCAATGAGGGCCGTCAATGAGGGTCGTCAATGAGGGCCGTCAATGAGCGTCGTCAATGAGGGCCGTCAATGAGGGCCGTCAATGAGAGTCGTCAATGAGGGTCGTCAATGAGGGTCGCTAATGAGGGCCGTCAATGAGCGTCGTCAATGAGGTTCGTCAATGAGGGTCGTCAATGAGGGCCGTCAATGAGGGTCGTCAATCAGGGTCGTCAATGAGGGCCGTCAATGAGGGCCGTCAATGAGGGCCGTCAATGAGAGTCGTCAATGAGGGTCGTCAATGAGGGTCGCAAATGAGGGCCGTCAATGAGCGTCGTCAATGAGGTCCGTCAATGAGGGTCGTCAATGAGGGTCGTCAATGAGGGCCTTCAATGAGCGTCGTCAATGAGCGTCGTCAATGAGGGTCGTCAATGAGGGTCGTCAATGAGGGTCGTCAATGAGGGCCTTCAATGAGCGTCGTCAATGAGGGTCGTCAATGAGGGTCGTCAATGAGCGTCGTCAATGAGCGTCGTCAATGAGCGTCGTCAATGAGCGTCGTCAATGAGGGCCGTCAATGAGCGTCGTCAATGAGGGCCGTCAATGAGCGTCGTCAATGAGGTTCGTCAATGAGGGCCGTCAATGAGGTTCGTCAATGAGGGCCGTCAATGAGGGCCGTCAATGCGGGTCATCAATGAGGGTCGTCAATGGGGGCCGTCAATGGGGGCCGTCAATGGGGGCCGTCAATGGGGGCCGTCAATGAGGGTCGTCAATGAGCGTCGTCAATGAGGGCCGTCAATGAGGGTCGTCAATGAGGGTCGTCAATGAGCGTCGTCAATGAGGGTCGTCAATGAGGGTCGTCAATGAGGGTCGTCAATGAGGGCCGTCAATGAGCGTCGTCAATGAGGGCCGTCAATGAGGGCCGTCAATGAGGGTCGTCAATGAGGGCCGTCAATGAGGGTCGTCAATGAGCGTCGTCAATGAGGGTCGTCAATGAGGGTCGTCAATGAGGGCCGTCAATGAGGGTCGTCAATGAGGGTCGTCAATGAGGGCCGTCAATGAGGGTCGTCAATGAGGGCCGTCAATGAGCGTCGTCAATGAGGGCCGTCAATGAGGGCTGTCAATGAGGGTCGTCAATGAGGGCCGTCAATGAGGGCCGTCAATGAGAGTCGTCAATGAGGGTCGTCAATGAGGGCCGTCAATGAGGGTTGTCAATGAGCGTCGTCAATGAGGGTCGTCAATGAGCGTCGTCAATGAGGGCCGTCAATGAGGGCCGTCAATGAGGGTCGTCAATGAGGGCCGTCAATGAGGGTCGTTAATGAGGGCCGTTAATGAGGGTCGTTAATGAGGGCCGTTAATGAGGGCCCCTCACCTCCACGAAGTTGTGGATGGCCTCCAGGTAGGCCAAGTTGTTGTCGGTGACGTCAACGCAGATGCAGAAGTAGAGGCCGGCGTAGCGGCGGTAAATGATCTTGAAGTTCCGGAACTGGGGGGGAAATGGGGGGGATGGGGGGGGATGGGGGGTTGGGGGGATTCGGGGGAATGGGTGGGATGAGGGGAATGGGGGGGATGGGGGATGGGAGCAATGGAGGCAATGGGGATAATGGGGGCAATGGGAGTAATAGGGGCAATGGGGGGAATGAGGGAATGGGGGGAATGGGGATAATAGGGTGAATGGAGGCAATGGGGCAATGAGGGTAATGGGGGCAATGTGGGGTCACCCCCAACTCCCTATTAAAGCCCCATCCCCAACCCTCGTCCCAGGGCTCCATCCCTGCCCCTCACCCCCTGCTGCAGCCCCATTCCTCACCCCATTCCCAAAGAACCCCCGGGAAGTGAGGGATTTGGGAATCAGATCCCGGGATTTGGGGTCAGATCCCGGGATTTGGGAATCAGATCCCGGGATTTGGGGTCAGATCCCGGGATTTGGGGTCAGATCCCGGGATTTGGGGCTCAGATCCTGGGATTTGGGGTCAGATCCCGGGATTTGGGGCTCAGATCCCGGGATTTGGGGTCAGATCCCGGGATTTGGGGCTCAGATCCCGGGATTTGGGGCTCAGATCCCGGGATTTGGGGTCAGATCCCGGGATTTGGGGCTCAGATCCTGGGATTTGGGGTCAGATCCCAGGATTTGGGGCTCAGATCCCGGGATTTGGGGTCAGATCCCGGGATTTGGGGTCAGATCCTGGGATGGGGATCAGATCCTGGGATTTGGGGTCAGATCCTGGGATTTGGGGATCAGATCCTGGGATTTGGGGTTAGATCCCAGGATTTGGGGTCAGATCCCGGGATTTGGGATAAGATCCCGGGATTTGGGGTCAGACCCCAGGCTGTGGGTCTCAGACCCCAATCTGTGGGTCTCAAACCCCCGGCTATGGATCTCAGACCCCCGGCTATGGGTCTCAGACCCCAAGGTGTGGGTCTCAAACCCCCAGCTATGGATCTCAGACCCCAAGGTGTGGGTCTCAAACCCCCAGCTATGGATCTCAGACCCCAAGGTGTGGGTCTCAAACCCCCAGCTATGGATCTCAGACCCCAAGGTGTGGGTCTCAAACCCCCAGCTATGGATCTCAGACCCCAAGGTGTGGGTCTCAAACCCCCAGCTATGGATCTCAGACCCCAAGGTGTGGGTCTCAAACCCCCAGCTATGGATCTCAGACCCCAATCTGTGGGTCTCAGACCCCCGGCTGTGGGTCCCGGACCCCCAGCTATGGGTCTCGGTACCTCCACGAAGTTGGTGTGCTTGGCGTCGCGGACGGTGACCACGGCGTGCACCTCCTCGATGAGCTTCTGCTTCTCGTCGTCGTCGAACTGCATGTACCACTTGGCCAGGCGCGTCTTCCCCGCCCGGTTCTGGATCAGGATGAAGCGGATCTGCCCCACGGGGGGGGAAGAACGGGATCGGGGGGGGGAATAACGGGATCGGGGGGGATAACGGGATCGGGGGGGGGAATAACGGGATCGGGGGGGATAACGGGATCGGGGGGGGAAGAATGGGATTGGGGGGGGGAAAGAACGGGATCGGGGGGGGGAATAACGGGATCGGGGGGGGGAAAGAACGGGATCGGGGGGGGGAATAACGGGATCGGGTGGGGAAGAATGGGAACGGGATCGGGGGGGATAATGGGATCGGGGGGGGGATAACGGGATCGGGTGGGGAAGAATGGGATTGGGGGGGATAACGGGATCGGGGAATAACGGGATCGGGGGGGGAATAACGGGATCGGGGGGGGAAGAATGGGATTGGGGGGGATAACGGGATCGGGGGGGGAATAACGGGATCGGGGGGGGGAATAACGGGATCGGGGGGGGGATAACGGGATTGGGGGGGGATAACGGGATTGGGGGGGGCAATAACGGGATCGGGGGGGATAACGGGATCGGGGGGGGAATAACGGGATCGGGGGGGAATAACGGGATCGGGGGGGATAACGGGATCGGGGGGGGATAACGGGATCGGGGGGGGGAATAACGGGATCGGGGAATAACGGGATCGGGGGGGGAATAACGGGTTTGGGGGGGAATAATGGGATGGGGGGGGAATAACAGGATCGGGGGGGGAATAACGGGATCGGGGGGGATAACGGGATCATGGGGGTAAGAATGGGATTGGGGTGGGAAGAATGGGATCGGGGGGGGAGAATGGGATTGGGGGGGAAGAATGGGATCGGGGGGGGCAATAACGGGATCGGGGGGGGCAATAACGGGATCGGGGGGGGCAATAACGGGATCGGGGGGAGAGAATGGGATTGGGGGGAAAGAATGGGATTGGAGGGGCAAGAATGGGATCGGGGGGGGGCAAGAACGGCATCGGGGGGGGAAGAATGGGATCGAGGGGGGAATAACAGGATGGGGGGGGGCAAGCTATATGTGCTGTATGTGTCCCATAGGGAGCGTTCTATGCCCCCTACCTATAGAACATCATATGTTCCATGCATGTACACACACTATATATGCTATATATGTTATATGTATGTTATATATATGTTATATATGTTATATGTGTTATATACGTTATATGTGTTAATGTGTTATATGTGTGATATATGTTTTATCTGTTATATATGTTGTATGTGTTATACGTGTGTTATATATGTTATATATGTTATATATGTTATATATGTTACTGCACTACATAACTTACATTGTTCTTACATATTACATATCCTATATACACTATGGATGCTTTACATTGTTGTGTATGTCATATATAATGCACATCCCATATATTACATATAATAAAACAATATTATATTGTGCATGCTATATGAAATAGATACAAATATTATATAGAACATACATATTATATATGTAACACGTATAAGAAGTCATATGCTGCCTAGAGGGACTCTTATATGCCCCCTATATGTCCCATAGGGAGTCTTATGTCTCCCCCCTATATGTCCCATAGGGAGTCTTATATACCCCCCCTATATGTCCCATAGGGAGTCTTCTCTCTCCCCCCATATATCCCATAGGGAGTCTTATATACCCCCCCTATATGTCCCATAGGGAGTCTTCTCTCTCCCCCCATATATCCCATAGGGAGTCTTCTCTCTCCCCCCATATATCCCATAGGGAGTCTTCTCTCTCCCCCCTATATGTCCCATAGGGAGTCTTGCATGCCAGCTGTATGTAAGATGTACATATGACAGACATATGTGTTACATATATGTTACATATATATTATTACGTACTTTATTGCTCTATAGGGTTTATATCTCATATTATATACCTATATTACATGCAATATATATATATAACATATTAGATCCATAGGGCATCAAAGGAGCCTTCTATCACCTCAATGCCTGACAAAGCCCCCCAACAGTCCCCCCTCCCCATAGGGCAGCCCCATAGAGGCACTCCAATGGGGTGCCCTATAGAAGACACCCCCCCGACCCTTACCCCCCCCCCCCCCCCCAAAGCCGCTCCCTATGGGGGGGACCCCACACCCCCACAAAGCCAGCTCGCAATGGGATCGCCCTATAGGGCCCCCCTCCCCTATGGGGCACCCCATAGCCCCCTATGGCCCCTCCTCAATGGGGAGCCCCCCCCTTCTTCCCGTTGCTCACCATGGCTGCTGGTCCCGTGCCCCCCCCGGCTCCGGCTCGAACCGGATATCCGCTCCCGGCCGCCGCGGGGCACGATGGGAGTTGTAGTCCCGGCCCCACTGCTTTGGGCCACATTACCCAGAGGCCTTTGCGCCGAGCGCGGGGCATGACGGGACTTGTAGTCCCGACCCCACTGCTTTGAGCCACATTACCCAGAAGCCTTTGCGCCGAGCGCGGGGCACGACGGGAGTCGTAGTCTTCCCCTCGTTCCGCTGCCGCTCCCGCCCCACCGAGGCCTCCGTGCAGGCCGCAGGCCTCACACCCGGGCTCCGTTCGCTCCGGTTGGGGGGCGCTCACCGCCGTTAATCCGCGGGCGTGGTGGGGGTGTCCCGGTGTCCACCGGAGCCTTTGAGGCCTTCCTTCGCCTTCCTCTTCCTACGCATGCGTAAAGAGCGCGCACAGCGCCCCCTAGCGCACGGGAGGAAGAGGAGGAGGAGGAGGAGGAGGAGGAGGAGGAGGAGGAGGGGAGGAGGGAGGGGGGGGGTGGAGGGAAGGGGGTGTTTCTCCCCCCATCATGGGGGTAAATGGAGGTGCCCCAGCCTGAACGGGCCTTAAGGACCCCCCCCCCTATTGGGGGGCTGTACCACGTGGGGGGGGGGGGGTGCGTGTCCATTACCCCCCCCCCCTCCCCCTTATTCCATCCCTTTCCCTCTTGTCCCATCCCATTCCCAAGCTTTCCCCTATGGAAGCACCCCCAAAGCCACCCCCTCCTCCATCCGCCGCCCCTTTTGGTCCAGGGATAACGGGAATGGGGGGGGTTGGCATGGGAAGAACCACATTGGGGGGGTTAATGGGAATGGGGGGGGTTAATGGGGATAGGGGGGTTCATGGGAATAGGGGGGGTTAATGGGAATGGGGGTTTAATGGGAATAGGGGGGTTTAGTGGGAATAGGGGTTTAATGGGAATGGGGGTAGTTTAATGGGAATAGGGGGTTTAATGGGAATGGGGGTGCTTAATGGGAATAGGGGTTTAATGGGAATGGGGGGGTTTAATGGGAATGGGGGTGCTTAATGGGAATAGGGGGTTTAATGGGAATGGGGGGGTTTAATGGGAATGGGGGTGCTTAATGGGAATAGGGGGTTTAATGGGAATGGGGGGGTTTAATGGGGATAGGTGGTTTAATGGGAATGGGGGGGTTAATGGGAATAGGGGGGTTTAATGGGAATGGGGGGGTTAATGGGAATAGGGGGTGTTTAATGGGAACGTTGGAGTTTAATGGGAATGTTGGGGTTTAATGGGGATAGGGGTTTAATGGGAATGGGGGTGCTTAATGGGAATAGGGGGTTTAATGGGAATGGGGGGTTTAATGGGAATGGGGGTGCTTAATGGGAATAGGGGGTTTAATGGGAATAGGAGGTTTAATGGGAATGGGGGGGTTTAATAGGAATAGGGGGGTTTAGTGGGAACAGGGGGTTTAATGGGAATAGGGGTTTAATGGGAATGGGGGTGTTTAATGGGAATGTTGGAGTTTAATGGGAATGTTGGGGTTTAATGGGGATAGGGGTTTAATGGGAATGGGGGTGTTTAATGGGAATAGGGGGGTTTAATGGGGATAGGGGGGTTTAATGGGAATGGGGGGTTTAATGGGAATGGGGGGATTTAATGGGAATAGGGGTTTAATGGGAATGGGGGGATTTAATGGGAATAGGGGGTTTAGTGGGAATAGGGGGTTTAATGGGAACAGGGGGTTAATGGGAATGGGCGTGTTTAATGGGAATAGGGGGGTTAATGGGAATGGGGGGGGTTAATGGGAATGGGGGGTTAATGGGAATAGGGGGGTTAATGGGAATGGGGGGGGTTAATGGGAATGGGGGGTTAATGGGAAGAGGGGGGTTAATGGGAATAGGGTTTTAATGGGAATAGAGGGGTTAATGGGAATGGGGGTGTGTAATGGGAATGGGGGGGTTAATGGGAAGAGGGATGTTTAATGGGAATGGGGTGGGATGAATCGGAATAGGTGGTTTAATGGGATTAGGGGGGTTTAATGGGAATAGGGTTTTAATGGGAATGGGATGGGATGAATGGGAATGGGGTGGGATGAATGGGAATAGGTGGTTTAATGGAATAGGGGGGTTTAATGGGAATGGGATGGGATGAATGGGAATGGGGTGGGATGAATGGGAATAGGTGGTTTAATGGAATAGGGGGGTTTAATGGGAATGGGATGGGATGAATGGGAATGGGGTGGGATGAATGGGAATAGGTGGTTTAATGGCATTAGGGGGGTTTAATGGGAATAGGGGTTTAATGGGAATAGGGGGTTGAATGGGATGGGATGAATGGGAATGGGGTGGGATGAATGGGAATAGGGGGTTTAATGGGAATGGGATGGGATGAATGGGAATGGGGGAGTTAACGGGAATGGGGGGTTCGTGCCTTGCTGCTGATGTGAATGGGGCTTTGCTCCCGTTCGGATCCCGTCAGGAGCTGCTGGATCCCTCCGAGCCGCTGGGAATTGGTGCTTGAATCCAGGGTGCTCCAGGCCGGATCCACAGGTGAGGGCACCTGGAAGCTCCCATTCCATGCTTCCCATCCCGCTTTCCACCCGGATAAACCCCCCCCCCCATCGGTCCCAAAGGCTGTGGCGTTCCATCCCCATTCCCAAAGTGGGGAAGCTCCATAAGGCTCCATCATGGGGCTGGGAATGGAGAGTCAAATCCCTTTTCCTTCCTCCTTCTTTGATCCCTTTGGATCTTCCCCTTCCTTTCCCAACCACCCCCATTGTGTCTCCAGCTTGGCTTTTCCCTCGTGGCGTTCGCCCATCCCATGGGATTGGTAAATGGTGGCTTTGGGAATGTCCCCTTGGGAAGCTCATCCTCTCCTAAACGATCTCCAGGCCATCCATAGGGCTTGACCGGGATCCTTCCCTCCTTATCCTCAACCCATGGTGGGGCTGCTGGATGGGGAATATCCAATGGGATTGGAAAACCCTTTGGGAAGCTCCAGGAGCCATCCCTATGGCCAACACCTTCCCACCCCACCAGTGAGCTCCGGGCCTCGCTTTGGGTTGGGAACGGGCTCGGAGATGGGAATTCCTCTTTTTGTCCTTCAGGGAATGCCCATTGCTTGGCATTGCCGTTGGGAATGGGGTGGGAAGAGGGATTTTGGGGTGGTTGCCATGGAAGCGGGCGCGCTGACGGCACCGTCGCGGCCGCAATTGAGGAGCGGCAGCTTGGGGTTGGCCTGGTTGGGCCTCAGGTTGCTCCTGGCTCCGTTGCTGAGGGATCTCAAGGGCTTTGGCCCCATCCTTGGTGACTCACAGGGACCTTGCTCCGGCGCTGGGATCTTCTCCAGGAGGTTGGATGGATCCGTCCCCGCTACGGAGAGGGTCCTGGATGGGTTCTGCTCTGGTTGGGTTGGATGTTGGATGCTTCCTGGGGGTGGGAAGGGCTTTGGTTGGGCCATGGACATGGACATTGGACATGGACATGCACATGGACATTGGCTGTGGTCAGCACCTCAATGGAGACCTACACATGGACGTTGGCCATGGCCAACACCTCAATGGAGACCTGCACATGGACATTGGACATGGACATGCACATGGACATTGGCCGTGGTCAGCACCTCAATGGAGACCTGCACATGGACATTGGCCGTGGTCAGCACCTCAATGGAGACCTGCACATGGCCATTGGCCATGGCCAACACCTCAATGGAGACCTGCACATGGACATTGGCCGTGGTCAGCACCTCAATGGAGACCTACACATGGACGTTGGCCATGGCCAACACCTCAATGGAGACCTGCACATGGCCATGGTCAACAGTTCAATGGAGACCTGCACATGGACATTGGCCGTGGTCAGCACCTCAATGGAGACCTGCACATGGCCATGGTCAACAGTTCAATGGAGACCTGCACATGGACATTGGCTGTGGTCTACACTTCAATGGAGACCTGCAGATGGACGTTGGCCATGGTCAACACCTCAATGGAGACCTGCACATGGACGTTGGCCATGGTCAACACCTCAATGGAGACCTGCACATAGACATTGGCCGTGGTCTACACTTCAATGGAGACCTGCACATGGCCATGGTCAACACCTCAATGGAGACCTGCACATAGACATTGGCCATGGTCAACACCTCAATGGAGACCTGCACATGGACGTTGGCCATGGCCAACACCTCAATGGAGACCTGCACATGGCCATGGCCTACACTTCAATGGAGACCTGCACATGGACGTTGGCCATGGCCAACACCTCAATGGAGACCTGCACATGGCCATTGGCCATGGCCAACACTTCAATGGAGACCTGCACATGGACGTTGGCCATGGCCAACGCCTCAATGGAGACCTGCACATGGACGTTGGCCGTGGTCATTGGGGGTGGTGGGCCACTGGGATGGGTTGAATGGAGAAGCTTTGGCTGCTCCATCACCATCAAGGCCAGGTTGGAGCATCCCTTTGGAAAGCATCCCTATTGGAAGTGGATGATCTCCGGCTCCCTCCCAACCCAAAGCATTCCACGCATGCGTGCTGTAGCTTGGACCAGGTGGTGCTTGAAGGTCCTTCCAACTCCAGCCATAGGGATGAACTTCCCAAGATCCCATCCAACGCTTCCCTCTTCCAATTGGCTGCTCTTTCTCCTCACCCCATCCCTCCATCCCATGCCCAAAGCCCCTCTTGGAGCCCCTTTAGCCTCCGGAACGCGCTCCAGGGTCTCCATGGACCTTCTCCGTAGTAGAGATGCTCCAAACCCTCTCCGTTGATGGAATTCCAAGTGGGAACGCCGCTTCTGCTGGTGCATTAGCCCCTTGGCAAGGGGGGGTTGAAGAGGAACCCAGTGAGCTTGGGACTGTGGGAGACCCAGCACCGGTTTTGGGGGGATCCGGCATCAGCTCCGGCTCCGCGCGTTCCCGGTTCTCCGGTGGAAAACCCCTTTTGGGCTTCGGCTCCTCTTCGGAAGGGGAATTCTCTTCCCTCCGAGCAGGTCCCGGGGTAAATGAGTAACTCCTGACTCAGGGATTTGGGGCGAAACCGAAAGTGAAGCCGGTTGGAGGCCGCTTTTTTTTCCCTTCCCCTTTCCCATTGGACTTTGGTTCCTTCGACGGAGCCACGTGGGAAGGGAGCGGGAGTGGGATTCCCTTCTCCCGGTGCCAGCACAGGAAATCCAGAGTGGGAAAAGGCTGGGAAAACTTCCTGGCGCTTCGAGGCCCGTTTGGAAGGGATGAGGCTGATCCATAGGGATGATCCTCAGGACTTCCGTAGGCTGCGCCAAGATGGGGTTTGGACCATGATCCCTGTCGCTTCGGTGTCCCTGTCAGTTGGGTTTTGCTGGAGCTGCTTCCCTTTTGCTCCTGGAATTCCGCTGTGGAATCCCTTTGGCGTCAACGGAAGGGGAAAAGTGGCCGAAAGCCCTGATTTTTCCCGGATTTCTTGGCAATCCCATCAGAATTCCCTCCTTTGCTCCAAGGATTGACGTGGGACGCGGTGCAGGATCCTCCCGTTGGACACTTGGAATGTTGCTGCTTTCTCCTCTCCTGCTTTTGGGCTCGGGGGGGGCTTTCAGCTCCTGCAGAGCCTTGGGAATGGGGTTGGAGATCCATTGGGAATGGCTGGGAAGATGCTTTGTCGTGCCATGGGGTTGAGTGCTTTAGACCTAAAACGGCTTCCTGCTGGTGGGAAGACGTTATTCCAGTTGGGAATGCGGCTCTGCCCCGTTTCATCCCTTCCTTCCCCATTCAACCCATTGCAGTGTCCCCCTTTCCACCACCAAAGGGACGCTTCCTTTCGCCCCCTTTCCTTCCAATTGGGAACACCAACCCCCCCCCCCCCCCCCCTTCCCCACATCCCTATGGATCCCTCTGGCTCTTCCCTCTGCTGCGGGTTGCGGTGGGATGCGGCGTTCGGGACGCCGGGATCGGTGCCGCCGGGGCCTGGGGCTTGGGGTTGGGTTTGTGAGGAGCAGGATGGGGATGGTCCCCAGTGACGATGCTTTCCCTTCCTCCTAGGGGAGAACCTGGGCCGTCGAGCCCCCCCAAACCCCAACCCCGAGGCCCACGGAGCCCCACGCCTGCCGGTCCCTGCGGGATGAGGAGGTGGGAGCCCGTCCTTCCCGCGCCCTTCCTGCCTTGAGAAGCGGTCGTCTCGTCCCCGGCGCCGCGGGGAATCCTCTGCGAAGCCGTTGAGTGGGACAGGATGTGCGGACGATGATGATGGCCAGGAAGCAGGATGTCCGCATCCCCACCTACAACGTCAGCGTGGTGGGTTTATCCGGCACGGAGAAGGAGAAGGGTCAGTGCGGCGTCGGCAAGTCCTGCCTCTGCAACCGCTTCGTGCGGCCCAGCGCCGACGATTTCCACCTGGATCACACCTCGGTGCTCAGCACCAGCGACTTTGGGGGCCGAGTGGTCAACAATGACCATTTCCTCTACTGGGGAGAGGTGGGCAGAGCCCTGGAGGACTGCGGCGAGTGCAAGCTGCACGTGGTGGAGCAGACGGAGTTCATCGACGACCAGACCTTCCAGCCCCACCGCAGCACCGCGCTGCAGCCCTACATCAAGAGGGCTGCTGCCACCAAGCTGGCTTCGGCCGAGAAGCTCATGTACTTCTGCACGGACCAGCTGGGCTTGGAGCAGGACTTTGAGCAGAAGCAGATGCCCGACGGCAAGCTGCTGGTCGACGGCTTCCTCCTCTGCGTGGACGTCAGCAGGGGCATGAACAGGAACTTCGATGAGCAGCTCAAGTTCGTCTCCAACCTCTACAACCAGTTGGCCAAGACCAAGAAGCCCATCGTGGTGGTGCTGAGCAAGTGCGACGAAGGGGTGGAGCGGTACATCCGGGACGCCCACACTTTTGCCTTAAGCAAGAAGAGCCTCCAGGTGGTGGAGACCTCTGCTAGGTCCAACGTGAACATTGACTTGGCCTTCAGCACCTTGGTGCAGCTCATCGACAAGAGCAGAGGGAAGACCAAGATCATCCCTTACTTCGAAGCCTTGAAGCAGCAGAGCCAACAGATCGCCGCCGCCAAGGACAAGTACGAGTGGTTGGTCAGCCGCATCGTGAAGAGCCACAACGAGACGTGGAGCAACGTGAGCTTCAAGATGCAGTCCTCCCCCGAGTACCAGGACTACGTCTACCTGGAAGGGACCCAGAAGGCCAAGAAGCTCTTCCTGCAGCACGTGCATCGCCTCAAGCAGGAGCACATCGAGCGGCGGCGGAAGATGTACCTGGCCGTGCTCCCTCAAGCCTTCGAGGCCCTCATCCCGGACCTGGATGAGCTGGACCACCTGAGCTGCGTCAAGGTGGAGAAGCTCTTGGAGACGAAGGCGGACTTCCTCAAGTGGTTCGTTGTCTTGGAAGAGACCCCCTGGGACGCCACGAGCCACATCGACAACATGGAGAACGAGCGCATCCCCTTCGACCTGATGGAGACCCAACCGGCCAAGCAGCTCTACGAAGCTCACTTGGAAAAGCTGAGGAACGAGAGGAAGAGGGCGGAGATGAGGAGAGCCTTCAAGGAGAACCTGGAGACTTCGCCCTTCATCACCCCTGGCAAGCCCTGGGAGGAAGCGCGGAGCTTCATCATGAACGAGGACTTCTACATGTGGCTGGAGGAGTCCATCTACATGGACATCTACAGCAAGCACCAAAAGCAGATCATCGAGAAGGCCAAGGAGGAGTTCCAGGAGCTGCTCTTGGAATACTCGGAGCTCTTCTACGAGCTGGAGCTCGACGCCAAGCCCAGCAAGGAGAAGATGGGCGTCATCCAGGACGTGCTGGGCGAGGAGCAGCGCTTCAAGGCCCTGCAGAAGCTGCAGGCCGAGCGCGACGCCCTCATCCTCAAGCACATCCACTTCGTCTACCACCCCACCAAGGAGACCTGTCCCAGCTGCCCTCTGTGCGTGGACTCCAGGATCGAGCAGCTCATCAGCTCCCGCTTCATCCGCCCCGCCGAGCGCAACCAGAGGAACCTGCTCGCCGACCCCACCATCGACAGGATCAACCTGGTCATCCTGGGCAAGGACGGCCTGGCCCGAGAGCTGGCCAACGAGATCCGGGCGCTGTGCACCAACGACGACAAGTACGTGATCGAGGGCAAGATGTACGAGCTGGCCCTGAGGCCCATCGAGGGCAACGTCAGGCTCCCCGTCAACTCCTTCCAGACCCCCACCTTCCAGCCCCACGGGTGTCTTTGCCTTTACAACTCCAAGGAGTCCTTGTCCTACGTGGTGGAGAGCATCGAGAAGAGCCGCGAGTCCACGCTGGGCAGGAGGGACAACCACTTGGTTCACCTGCCCCTCACCCTCATCCTGGTCAACAAGAGGGGGGACACGAGCGGGGAGACCTTGCAGAGCCTCATCCAGCAGGGCCAGCAGATCGCCAGCAAGCTCCAGTGCGTCTTCTTGGACCCTGCCTCTGCCGGCATCGGGTACGGCAGGAACATCAACGAGAAGCAGATCAGCCAGGTCCTGAAGGGCTTGTTGGACTCCAAACGCAACCTGAACCTCGTCAGCTCCACCGCCAGCATCAAGGACCTGGCGGACGTTGAGCTCCGCATCGTCATGTGCCTCATGTGTGGCGATCCCTTCCACACGGACGACATCCTCCTGCCCATCCTGCAGTCCCCGAGCTATCGGCCTTCCCAGTGCGGCAGCAGCAGCTCCGTCCTCCTCGAGCTCTCCATCGGGCCCCACAAGAGGCGCGTGGAGCTCTCCCTCCTCTCCTACCACTCCTCCTTCAGCGTCCGCAAGAGCCGCCTGGTCCACGGCTACATCGTCTTCTACTCGGCCAAGCGCAAGGCGTCCTTGGCCATGCTCCGTGCCTTCCTGTGCGAGGTGCAGGACATCATCCCCATCCAGGTCGTGGCGCTCACCGACGGCTCCATCGACATCCTGGACAACGACCTGAGCAGGGAGCAGCTCACCGAAGGGGAAGAGATCGCCCAGGAGATCGACGGCAAGTTCACCACCATTCCCTGCAGCCAGCCCCAGCACAAGCTGGAGATCTTCCACTCCTTCTTTAAGGACGTGCTGGAGAAGAAGACCATCATCGAGGCCACCCACATGTACGACAACGTGGCCGAAGCCTGCAGCACCACCGAGGAGGTCTTCAACTCGCCGCGAGCCGATTCCCCTCTCTGCAATTCCAACCTGCAGGACTCGGAGGAGGACGTGGAGCCTCCCACTTACAGCCCCTTCAGAGAGGACTTGTCCATGCCCACCTTGGCCAAAGACCACTCGAAGCTCTCCATGGAGCTGGAGGGGAACGACGGCTTGTCTTTCATCTCGGTCATGAGCACCTTCGAGAGCAAGCTCAACAACAAGGTCCCTCCTCCGGTGAAACCAAAGCCCCCCGTGCATTTTGACCTTACCAAGGGGGACCTCTCCTACTTGGAGCAAGGCCACCGGGACGGGCAGAGGAAATCCATGACATCCGGAAGCTGGCTGCCCACGGATTGCTTCGACCCTTCCGACTACGCCGAGCCCATGGACGCCGTGGTGAAGCCGCGCAACGAAGAGGAGAACATCTACTCCGTGCCTCACGACAGCACCCAGGGCAAGATCATCACCATCCGGAACATCAACAAGGCCCAATCCAACGGCAGCGGCAACGGCTCCGACAGCGAGATGGACACGAGCTCCTTGGAGAGGGGCCGCAAGGTGTCCGTGGTGGCCAAACCGGTGCTCTACAGGACCCGCTGCTCCAGGTTGGGCAGGTTTGCGAGCTACAGGACCAGCTTCAGCGTCGGCAGCGATGACGAGCTGGGCCCCATCAGGAAGAAGGAGGAGGATCAGACTTCCCAAGGCTACAAGGGGGATAACGCCGTTATTCCCTATGAGACGGCCGACGGAGAGGACCCAAGGAGGAGGAACATCTTGAGGAGCTTGAGGAGGACGACGAAGGTAGGGGCGCTGTGGGGTTGGAAGGCGAGAGGTTGGGGTGGGAGGGTTGGATGGAGGCAGGGTGGAGCCATGGGTTTGGGGTCGGGGGGGGGGGGGGGGGTGAGGTTGTGGTTGGGCAACCCCACGGAACACGGGTTATTGGGGGACGTGGATGGGGCAAGGGTTGGTGAGGAGCACCATGAAGGATGTGGTGTGGACATGGTGTGAGGAGCACCATGAAGGACGTGGTGTGAGGAGCACCATGAAGGATGTGGTGTGGACATGGGGTGGACATGGTTTGAGGAGCACCATGAAGGACACGGTGTGAGGAGCACCATGAAGGATGTGGGGTGGACAGGGTGTGAGGAGCACCATGAAGGACGTGGTGTGAGGAGCACCATGAAGGATGTGGTGTGGACATGGGGTGGACATGGTTTGAGGAGCACCATGAAGGACACGGTGTGAGGAGCACCATGAAGGACGTGGTGTGGACATGGTGTGAGGAACACCATGAAGGACGTGGTGTGGACATGGTGTGAGGAGCACCATGAAGGACATGGTGTGGACATGGTGTGAGGAGCACCATGAAGGACGTGGTGTGGACAGGGTGAGGAGCACCATGAAGGATGTGGTGTGGACATGGGGTGGACAGGGTGTGAGGAGCACCATGAAGGACATGGTGTGGACATGGTGTGAGGAGCACCATGAAGGACGTGGTGTGGACAGGGTGAGGAGCACCATGAAGGATGTGGTGTGGACATGGTGTGAGGAACACCATGAAGGATGTGGTGTGGACACGGTGTGGACATGGTGTGAGGAGCACCATGAAGGATGTGGTGTGGACATGGTGTGGACATGGTGTGAGGAGCACCATGAAGGATGTGGTGTGGACATGGTGTGGACATGGTGTGAGGAGCACCATGAAGGATGTGGTGTGGACATGGTGTGGACATGGTGTGAGGAGCACCATGAAGGACATGGTGTGGACATGGTGTGAGGAGCACCATGAAGGATGTGGTGTGGACATGGTGTGGACAGGGTGAGGAGCACCATGAAGGATGTGGTGTGGACATGGTGTGGACAGGGTGTGAGGAGCACCATGAAGGACGTGGTGTGGACATGGTGTGGACAGGGTGAGGAGCACCATGAAGGATGTGGTGTGGACAGGGTGTGAGGAGCACCATGAAGGACGTGGTGTGGACATGGTGTGAGGAGCACCATGAAGGACGTGGTGTGGACATGGGGTGAGGAACACCATGAAGGACATGGTGTGGACATGGTGTGAGGAGCACCATGAAGGATGTGGTGTGGACATGGTGTGAGGAGCACCATGAAGGAGGTGGTGTGGACATGGGGTGAGGAGCACCATGAAGGACAGTGGTGTGGACATGGTGTGAGGAGCACCATGAAGGATGTGGTGTGGACATGGGGTGAGGAACACCATGAAGGACGTGGTGTGGACATGGTGTGAGGAACACCATGAAGGATGTGGTGTGGACATGGGGTGAGGAACACCATGAAGGACGTGGTGTGGACATGGTGTGAGGAGCACCATGAAGGATGTGGTGTGGACATGGTGTGAGGAGCACCATGAAGGATGTGGGGTGGACAGGGTGTGAGGAGCACCATGAAGGACGTGGTGTGGACATGGGGTGAGGAGCACCATGAAGGACGTGGTGTGGACACGGTGTGGACATGGTGTGAGGAGCACCATGAAGGACGTGGTGTGGACATGGGGTGAGGAGCACCATGAAGGACATGGTGTGGACATGGTGTGAGGAGCACCATGAAGGACTTGGTGTGGACACGGTGTGGACAGGGTGTGAGGAGCACCATGAAGGACGTGGTGTGAGGAGCACCATGAAGGACGTGGTGTGGACAGGGTGTGAGGAGCACCATGAAGGATGTGGTGTGGACAGGGTGTGAGGAGCACCATGAAGGACGTGGTGTGGACATGGTGTGAGGAACACCATGAAGGATGTGGTGTGGACATGGGGTGAGGAGCACCATGAAGGATGTGGGGTGGACATGGGGTGGACATGGTTTGAGGAGCACCATGAAGGACACGGTGTGAGGAACACCATGAAGGATGTGGGGTGGACAGGGTATGAGGAGCACCATGAAGGATGTGGTGTGGACATGGTGTGAGGAGCACCATGAAGGATGTGGTGTGGACATGGGGTGAGGAGCACCATGAAGGACATGGTGTGGACATGGTGTGAGGAGCACCATGAAGGAAGTGGTGTGGACATGGTGTGAGGAGCACCATGAAGGATGTGGTGTGGACATGGGGTGAGGAGCACCATGAAGGACGTGGTGTGGACAGGGTGTGAGGAGCACCATGAAGGACATGGTGTGGACATGGTGTGAGGAGCACCATGAAGGACTTGGTGTGGACATGGTGTGAGGAGCACCATGAAGGACATGGTGTGGACACGGTGTGGACATGGTGTGAGGAGCACCATGAAGGACGTGGTGTGGACATGGTGTGAGGAGCACCATGAAGGATGTGGTGTGGACATGGTGTGAGGAGCACCATGAAGGACGTGGTGTGGACATGGTGTGAGGAGCACCATGAAGGATGTGGTGTGGACATGGTGTGAGGAGCACCATGAAGGACGTGGGGTGGACATGGTGTGAGGAGCACCATGAAGGATGTGGTGTGGACATGGGGTGAGGAGCACCATGAAGGACGTGGTGTGGACATGGTGTGAGGAGCACCATGAAGGACGTGGTGTGGACATGGTGTGGACATGGTGTGAGGAGCACCATGAAGGACATGGTGTGGACATGGTGTGAGGAGCACCATGAAGGACGTGGTGTGGACATGGTGTGAGGAACACCATGAAGGATGTGGGGTGGACAGGGTATGAGGAGCACCATGAAGGACGTGGTGTGGACATGGGGTGAGGAGCACCATGAAGGACGTGGTGTGGACATGGTGTGAGGAGCACCATGAAGGACGTGGTGTGGACACGGTGTGGACATGGTTTGAGGAGCACCATGAAGGATGTGGTGTGGACATGGTGTGGACAGGGTGAGGAGCACCATGAAGGACATGGTGTGGACACGGTGTGGACAGGGTGTGAGGAGCACCATGAAGGATGTGGTGTGGACATGGGGTGGACATGGTGTGAGGAGCACCATGAAGGACATGGTGTGGACACGGTGTGGACATGGTTTGAGGAGCACCATGAAGGCCTCTTGTTCTTAGGGGGCATCCCTCAGGGTTCTTGGCTTGGAAGGGGGGGGAGCAGTGCCGGGGTCCCCATGGACAATGGGATGGATCTTGGGGGGGGGGGGGGAATCTGTGGGGCTGAAGTGGTGGGATCCTGAGGGCCAGGAGAGCTCCAGGGCAAGGAATGGGAGAGACCTTCAAGGCTCCCTAGGAAGGGACGGGTTCTCCTGTCCCAGGGCCTCCAAGCTCCATCCATGGGGTCGCGGGAGGGTTTGGGTCCTGCCAAGAGCTGATCCACTGGGATAAGCCATCCACGGTTGGGATCAACGGGAAACCAGTGGGGTAAACAGGAAACCACTGGGATCAACGGGAAAGCATTGGGATAAGCCATAAACCATTAGGATAAGCCATAAACCGTTGGGATGAGCAAGAAACCATTGGGATAAGTCATAAACCATTGGGATAAGCCATAAACCATTGGGATAAGCCATAAACCATTGGGATAAATGAGAAACCATTGGGATAAGCCATAAACCATTGGGATAAGCCATAAACCATTGGGATAAATGAGAAACCATTGGGATAAATGAGAAACCATTGGGATAAGCCATAAACCATTGGGATAAGTCATAAACCATTGGGATAAGCCATAAACCATTGGGATAAGTCATAAACCATTGGGATAAGTCATAAACCATTGGGATAAGTCATAAACCATTGGGATAAGTCATAAACCATTGGGATAAGTCATAAACCATTGGGATAAGCCATAATCCATTGAGATGAGTCATAAACCATTGGGATAAGTCATAAACCACTGGGATGAGCAAGAAGCCATTGGGATAAGTCATAAACCATTGGGATAAGACATAAACCATTGGGATAAGACATAATCCATTGGGATAAGTCATAAACCATTGGGATAAGTCATAAACCATTGGGATAAGACATAATCCATTGGGATAAGCAAGAAACCATTGGGATAAACAGGAACCCATTGGGATGAGCAAGAAACCATTGGGATAAGCCATAAACCATTGGGATGAGCTATTGACCATAGAGACAAGCAATAAACCATTGGGATAAGACATAAACCATTGGGATAAACAGGAAACCACTGGGATCAACGGGAAAGCATTGGGATAAGCCATAAACTATTGGGATAAACAGGAAACCATTGGGATAAGCCATAAACCATTGGGATGAGCTATTAACCATTGAGACAAGCAATAAACCATTGGGATAAGCAGGAAACCACTGGGATAAGCCGTAAACCATTGGGATAGGCAGGGAACCATTGGGATAAACCATAATCCATCGGGATAAACCATAATCCATTGGGATAAACTATAACCCATCGGGATAAGGCGTAATCCATCGGGATAAGGCGTAATCCGTCGGGATAAGGCGTAGTCCTTCGGGATAAGGCGTAATCTGTCGGGATAAGGCGTAATGCGTCGGGGTAAGGCATAGTCCATCGGGATAAGGCGTAATCAATTGGGATAAGGCGTTGTCCGTTGGGATAAGGCGTATTCCATCGGGATAAGGTGTAATATGTTGGGATAAGGCATAATCCATCGGGGTAAGGTGTAATGCGTCGGGGTAAGGCGTAATCCGTCGGGATAAGGCGTAATGCGTCGGGATAAGGCGCGATCTGTCAGGATAAAGCATTATCCATTGGGATAAGGCGTATTCCATCGGGATAAAGCATTATCCATCGGGATAGAGTGTATTCCATCGGGATAAGGCATTATCCGTCGGGATAAGGCGTATTCCATCGGGATAAAGCGTTATCCATCGGGATAAGGCGTATTCCATCCGGATAAAGCGTTATCCATTGGGATAAGGTGTATTCCATTGGGATAAAGCGTTATCCATCGGGATAAGGCATTATCCATTGGGATAAGGTGTATTCCATCCGGATAAAGCGTTATCCATCGGGATAAGGCGTATTCCATCGGGATAAAGCATTATCCATCGGGATAAGGTGTATTCCATCGGGATAAAGCATTATCCATTGGGATAAGGCGTATTCCATCGGGATAAGGCGTATTCCCTCGGGATAAAGCGTTATCCATCGGGATAAGGCGTATTCCATCGGGATAAGGCGTATTCCATCGGGATAAAGCGTTATCCATCGGGATAAGGCATTATCCATCGGGATAAGGCATTATCCATCGGGATAAAGCGTATTCCATCGGGATAAAGCGTTATCCATCGGGATAAGGCGTATTCCATCGGGATAAAGCGTTATCCATCGGGATAAGGCGTATTCCATCGGGATAAAGCGTTATCCGTCGGGATAAGGCGTATTCCATCGGGATAAAGCGTTATCCATTGGGATAAGGCGTATTCCATCGGGATAAAGCGTTATCCATCGGGATAAGGCATTATCCATCGGGATAAGGTGTATTCCATCAGGATAAAGCATTATCCATTGGGATAAGGCGTATTGCATCGGGATAAAGCGTTATCCATCGGGATAAGGCATATTCCGTCGGGATACAGCGTTATCCATCGGGATAAAGCGTTATCCATCGGGATAAAGCGTTATCCATCGGGATAAGGCGTTATCCATCAGGATAAGGCGTTATCCATCAGGATAAGGCATTATCCATCGGGATAAAGCGTATTCCATCTCCCTTCCCGCTGTGGCACAGAAACCCAAGCCCAAGCCGCGGCCGTCCATCACCAAGAGCACGTGGGAGAGCAGCTACTTCGGGGTGCCCCTGAGCGGAGTGGTGACAGCCGAGAAGCCCATCCCGGTCTTCATCGAGCGCTGCATCGAGTACATCGAGGCCACTGGTGAGCGCAGCGTCCCGGCGGGAGGGGGGGAATTCCGCATCCCAGCTCTTCCGCGGGTATCCCGGGGGCCTGACCTGCTCCTCCCTCCCCAGGGCTCAGCACCGAAGGGATCTATCGGGTGAGCGGGAACAAGTCGGAGATGGAGAGTCTGCAGAGGCAGTTCGACCAGGGTGAGCTCCTGGGATTCCCTGTGCCGATCCCTTTGGGTCCTGGGATTCCTCATTCCAACCTCTTCTTGTCCTGGGATTCCTCATCCCAACCCCTTTGTATCCTGGGATTCCTCATCCCAACCCCTTTGTATCCCAGGATTCCCCTTCCCAACCCCTTTGTATCCCAGGATTCCCCATCCCAACCCCTTTGTATCCTGGGATTCCCCATCCCAACCCCTTTGTGTCCAAGGATTCCCCATCCCAACCCCTTTGTGTCCCAGGATTCCCCATCCCAACCCCTTTGTGTCCCAGGATTCCCCATCCCAACCCCTTTGTATCCCAGGATTCCCCATCCCAACCCCTTTGTATCCCAGGATTCCCCATCCCAACCCCTTTGTGTCCCAGGATTCCCCCCAACCCCTTTGTGTCCCAGGATTCCCCATCCCAACCCCTTTGTATCCCGGGATTCCCCATCCCAACCCCTTTGTATCCCGGGATTCCTCATCCCAACCCCTTTGTATCCCAGGATTCCCCTTCCCAACCCCTTTGTATCCCAGGATTCCCCATCCCAACCCCTTTGTATCCTGGGATTCCCCATCCCAACCCCTTTGTGTCCAAGGATTCCCCATCCCAACCCCTTTGTGTCCCAGGATTCCCCATCCCAACCCCTTTGTATCCCGGGATTCCCCATCCCAACCCCTTTGTATCCCAAGATTCCCCATCCCAACCCCTTTGTATCCCAGGATTCCCCATCCCAACCCCTTTGTATCCCGGGATTCCCCATCCCAACCCCTTTGTATCCCGGGATTCCCCATCCCAACCCCTTTGTATCCCGGGATTCCTCATCCCAACCCCTTAATGTCCCAGGATTCCCCATCCCAACCCCTTTGTATCCCAGGATTCCCCATCCCAATCCCTTTGTATCCCGGCATTCCCCATCCCAACCCCTTCTTGTCCCGGGATTCCCCATCCCAACCCCTTTGTATCCCAGGATTCCCCATCCCAACCCCTTTGTATCCCAGGATTCCCCATCCCAACCCCTTTGTATCCCGGGATTCCCCATCCCAACCCCTTTGTATCCCGGGATTCCCCATCCCACCCCCCACCGTTGGATTTTGATCCCTTTCCTGTTTTTTCCCCTGCCTTTTCTCCATTTCCCTTCCTTTTCCATGGATTTCCCCCATTCCCAGACCATTCCCATTCCTCTCCTCCCTCTTCCTTCCCCTCCTCCTTCCTTTCCTTGCAGCCACCAGAGCTCAGCCCCTCGGGGCCATGCCCATCCCACACCCCCCCCACATTCCAGCCCCACATCCCCACCTTCCTGCCCCTCCTGGCTCTTTGGGAAGAGCAATTCCAGCCGCCGGGATCTAACCAGGAGCCTCTTCCCCTTGCAGACCACGGCCTGGACCTGGCTGAGAAGGATTTCACCGTCAACACCGTGGCTGGAGCCATGAAGAGCTTCTTCTCCGAGCTGCCCGAGCCTTTGGTCCCTTATTCCATGCAGGTGGAGCTGGTGGAAGCCCACAGTGAGTCCATGCTCTTCCCAACGCCGTTCCCATCCCGTCTGCCCCCATTCCCATCTCCTGGATCCCACCCCTTGGAAGCAATGGGGACGGGGGCTGCTTTTTTCCCCCTTTCCCCTTGGGAAGAACCCAGGTTCTGCTCATGCTGATGCCCCCCCCCAATCCCTTTGGAAGAGGAGGAATCCCATGGGATGCTGCTGCCCTTCCTGACGCCCTTCCCGTTCCCTCTTGGCAGAGATCAACGACCGGGAGCAGAAGCTCCACGCGTTGAAGGAGGTGCTGAGGAAATTCCCCAAGGAAAACTATGAGGTCTTCAAATACGTCATTGGCCACTTGAACAAGTAGGTATCGGGGGGGCTGGGATGCAGGGAGAATGTTGGGATAACCCAAAAAAGCAGGATTGGGGATGGGGCGGTGTGGAGGTGATGCAGGATCCAAGGGGGATGTCGCCGTGAGCATCCCAAAAGGATCCAGGTGGGTTGTCACCGTGAGCATCCCAAAAGGATCCAGATGGGATGTCACCGTGAGCATCCCAAAAGGATCCAGGTGGGATGTCCCCATGAGTGGATTCCATTGATGTCCCCATGAGCATCCCAGCAGGATCCCATTGGGACGTCCCTATGAGCACCCCAACAGGATCCCACTGGGACGTCCCCATGAGCACCCCAACAGGATCCCATTGGGATGTCCCCATGAGCACCCCAACAGGATTCTATTGATGTCCCCATGAGCGGATCCTATTGGATGGTCCCCATGAACAGATCCCGTTGGGACGTCCCCTTGAGCAGATCCCATTGGGTGTCCCCATGAGCAGATCCCATTGGGATGCCCCCCTGAGCACCCCAACAGGATCCCATTGGGACGTCCCCCTGAGCACCCCAACAGGATCCCATTGGGTGTCCCCATGAGCAGATCCCATTGGGATGCCCCCCTGAGCACCCCAACAGGCTCCCATTGGGTGGTCCCCCTGAGCACCCCAACAGGCTCCCATTGATGTCCCCATGAGTGGATCCCATTGGGTGTCCCCATGAGCGAATCCCATTGGGACTCCCCCCTGAGTGCCCCAACAGGATCCCATTGGGACATCCGCATGAGCACCCCAGCAGGATCCCATTGATGTCCCCATGAACAGATCCCATTACGATGCCCCCCCGAGCACCCCAACAGGATCCCATTGATGTCCCCATGAGCGGATCCCATTGGGACATCCCCCTGAGTGCCCCAACAGGCTCCCATTGATGTCCCCCTGAGCACCCCAACAGGCTCCCATTGATGTCCCCCTGAGCACCCCAAGAGGCTCCCATTGATGTCCCCATGAACAGATCCCATTACGATGCCCCCCCGAGCACCCCAACAGGATCCCATTGGGACACCCCCCTGAGCACCCCAATAGGCTCCCATTGGGACGTCCCCCTGAGCACCCCAACAGGATCCCATTGATGTCCCCATGAGCACCCCAACAGGATCCCATTGATGTCCCCATGAGCACCCCAACAGGATCCCATTGATGTCCCCATGAGTGGATCCCATTGGGACGTCCCCGTGAGCACCCCAACAGGATCCCATTGATGTCCCCCCAAGCACCCCAACAGGCTCCCATTGATGCCCCCAGGAGCACCCCAAGAGGCTCCCATTGATGTCCCCATGAACAGATCCCATTAGGATGCCCCCAGGAGCACCCCAAGAGGCTCCCATTGATGTCCCCATGAACAGATCCCATTAGGATGCCCCCAGGAGCACCCCAAGAGGCTCCCATTGATGTCCCCATGAACAGATCCCATTACGATGCCCCCCCGAGCACCCCAACAGGATCCCATTGATGTCCCCATGAGCGGATCCCATTGGGACATCCCCCTGAGTGCCCCAACAGGCTCCCATTGATGTCCCCCTGAGCACCCCAAGAGGCTCCCATTGATGTCCCCATGAACAGATCCCATTACGATGCCCCCCCGAGCACCCCAACAGGATCCCATTGGGACACCCCCCTGAGCACCCCAACAGGCTCCCATTGGGACGTCCCCCTGAGCACCCCAACAGGATCCCATTGATGTCCCCATGAGCACCCCAACAGGATCCCATTGATGCCCCCATGAGCACCCCAACAGGATCCCATTGATGTCCCCATGAGTGGATCCCATTGGGACGTCCCCGTGAGCACCCCAACAGGATCCCATTGATGTCCCCATGAGTGGATCCCATTGGGACGTCCCCGTGAGCACCCCAACAGGATCCCATTGATGTCCCCATGAGCACCCCAACAGGATCCCATTGATGTCCCCATGAGCACCCCAACAGGATCCCATTGATGTCCCCATGAGTGGATCCCATTGGGACGTCCCCGTGAGCACCCCAACAGGATCCCATTGATGTCCCCCCGAGCACCCCAACAGGCTCCCATTGATGCCCCCAGGAGCACCCCAAGAGGCTCCCATTGATGTCCCCATGAACAGATCCCATTGATGCCCCCTTGAGCACCCCAACAGGCACCCATTGGGACGTCCCCATGAGCACCCCAACAGGCTCCCATTGATGTCCCCATGAACAGATCCCATTAGGATGCCCCCAGGAGCACCCCAACACGCTCCCATTGATGCCCCCATGACCAGATCCCATTGATTTCCCCCCACGAGCAGATCCCATTGGGACCTCCCCCCCCCCCCCCCCCCCCCCCCCCCCCCCCCCCCTTACCAGGCTCCTATGGGGCCGCTCCCGTTGTCCTTGCCCAGGGTGAGCCAGCAGCACCGCGTGAACCTGATGACGAGCGAGAACCTCTCCATCTGCTTCTGGCCAACGCTCATGCGCCCGGACTTCAGCACCATGGACGCGCTCACGGCCACGCGCACCTACCAGACAATCATCGACCTCTTCATCCAGCAGAGCCCCTTCTTCTTCTCCTCTTCCTCCTCTTCTTCCTCTTCCTCATCCCGGTCCATCCCGGAGCTTCCCGGTGCCATTCCCACCTCTCCTTCGTCTCTTCCCACCGGAGCTTCCCCGCTGGTCCCCGGCGCGGCTCCGGCGTCGCCTCCGCGGACGCCGCCGTCGCCGCCGTCGCCGGTGCAAGCGCTGCTCCCGAGCCAGCCCCACGCGGAGCCGTCGGCACCGTGAGCACCGGGAGCCTTCCCCCTGCCCCTCTCTCTCACCCCCCCCCCCCCACCCCACCACCATCCACCCACCCCACTCTGCTCCCCACAACCTCCAGCATCGCATCCGGTCCCATGGGGCATTGTTGGGGGGCAGGCGCCGGCTCCGGGCTTGGCCTTTCCTTGCTGCCCCATAGACTTGAGCCCGGGCGAGCAGGGAGGTTCCTGACTTCTCCGTCCGGGATCGAGGCCAAGGACGTGGGGACCCTCGGTCGCGGCGCCACCGAAGCCCTTCGCATCCCAGCCGGCGCCGGCGGAAGCTCATCCCATAGGGATCCGTTGGGATGTGAGGCTCATCTGTTGGGATCTAAGGTTCATCCGTTGGGATCTAAGGTTCATCCGTTGGGATCTAAGGTTCATCCGTTGGGATCTAAGGCTCATCCGTTGGGATCTAAGGTTCATCCGTTGGGATCTAAGGCTCATCCGTTGGGATCTAAGGCTCATCCGTTGGGATCTGAAGCTCATCCATTGGGATCTAAGGCTCATCCAATGGGATGTGAGGCTCACCCGTTGGGATCTAAGGCTCATCCGTTGGGATCTAAGGCTCATCTGTTGGGATCTAAGGTTCATCCGTTGGGATCTGAAGCTCATCCATTGGGATCTAAGGCTCATCCAATGGGATGTGAGGCTCACCCGTTGGGATCTAACGCTCATCCGTTGCCATCTGAGGCTCATCCGTTGGGATCTGAAGCTCATCCGTTGGGATCTAAGGCTCATCCATTGGGATCTGCAGCTCATCCATTGGGATCTAAGGCTCATCCATTGAGACCTGAAGCTCATCCGTTGGGATCTAAGGCTCATCCGTTGGGATCTGAGGCTCCTCCGTTGGGATCTGACCTCATCCATTGGGATCTAAGGCTCATCTGTTGGGATCTAAGGCTCATCTGTTGGGATCTGCAGCTCATCCATTGGGATCTAAGGCTCATCCATTGAGACCTGAAGCTCATCTGTTGGGATCTAAGGCTCATCCGTTGGGATCTGACTTCATCCATTGGGATCTAAGGCTCATCCATTGGGATCTGAGCCTGATCCATTGGGATCTAAGGCTCATCCGTTGCCATCTGAGGCTCATCCATTGGGATCTAAGGCTCATCCATTGAGACCTGAAGCTCATCCATTGGGATCTGATGCTCATCCATTGGGATCTGCACCTCATCCATTGGGATCTGAGGCCCATCCATTGAGACCTGAACCTCATCCATTGGGATCTGAACGTCATCCATTGGGATCTGAACCTCATCCATTGGGATCTGAGGCCCATCCATTGGAATCTGAACGTCATCCATTGGGATCTGAACCTCATCCATTGGGATCTGAGGCCCATCCGCCACGGCCCAAGGCATTCCCGGAACAACCCAAGGCTCAGCTGATGCATCCCAGGAATCATCCCCTGGATCCCAGCACTTCCCAGGACCCCATTCCCTGCTCCCAGCATGAAGCACTTACAGAGGGGAGGGAGGGGGTGCTCCCGCTGCCCCCATCCCATTTGGGGCTGGATTTGGGGGGATTCCCTTGGGAAAAGCCGGCGCTCGGTTGGGATTTGGACCCAATGGGGCAGGAAAATCGGGATTGGGATGTGAAGAGGACACATGAGATGGGAAGGGGGAAGGGGGGGGGGGTTTGTCCTGTGGGTCCCATAGGGATTAATGGGGGGCTGTGGGGAGGAGGAGGGAGGGGGGGGTTGGAACCTTGGATTCCTGGATCCTTCCCAGCATTCCCAGCAACTGGATTTTCATGGTACCACTGGGAGAGCACGGGGAAGGCTCCCAGCGCCCCACCTGGGTCTCTTCGCACTTTAAGACCCCCCCCCCCCCCAGGGATGAAAACACCCCCAAACCCCCACCCCACATCACCCCCCAACCCCCCTCCACAAAGGGCTCTCCCCATCCCCCTTTCCTCCATCCCCAAAGAGGCCAAATCCTCCCCGAAAAGCCCAAAATGGGCCCAAAACGGGCGATTTTTGGACCCCAAAGAGGGGATTCTGCTGTGAAAAGGAGGTGTTTTGGGGGGGGGGGGGGGGGGTCAAAACGGGCAAAACCGGTCCAATTGGAGGCCAAATTGGGGCCAAAAGCCACTTTTGAACCATTTTGCCCTTTTCCTGCTGCTTCCTCCTGATGATTCGGGCTCAAAACTGCAGATTTTGGGGGGGGGGGGGGGGGGGGGATTTTCCCACCTCAAAAATCCCCATTTTCCCCCTTTTTTTCCCCTCAAAACCTCTTAAAATCCAATCCCCCCCCCCCCAATAATTCCATTTTTAAGCGATTTCACCCCAAAATAAGCCCAATTTGGGGGCCTTTTGGGGGCGTTTTGTGCTGGCGAAGGAGCCGCTGAGGGCCTGGGCGGGAGCTGTTGCGCGAGCGATCACGGGACCTGTCGCGATATCGGGGGCCTGTCGCGATATCGGGGGCCTGTCGCGATATCTCTGGGGCCTGTCGCGATATCTTCGGGCCTAACACGTCCCCCCTGTAGTTCTTGGTGATGGAAGTTGCCTTTTTTTTTTCCTGCTTTTCCCGAGCTGAGGAATTCGGTGTGGGGGCTGGATCCGGATGGGCCCCGTTCCCTATGGATATTGCCAAGGGATGAAGCTATGGGGAGCATATGGGGTTCATTGGTTATGGGGCTTTGGTGGCAATGGGAATCCCCACTGCTCCAGCCCCATTTCCCCCCCTTATCCCACAGGAATGAATGGGGCAAGCTGGGGCTCTCCCACCGCCTTTATTACCCTCTCCCCCCACCCCCCCGCCGTTCCAAGTGGGACCAAAATCCCTCTTTTTAACCCCAAAATGAGGGTGTTGGGGTAAACCAGGGATGGAGAACCCCAAAAGACACGGGAATGGCCCCAAAAGGAGGCTGGGAATGAGGGAGGGGAGGAGGAATGGGGCCAAATGGGCCCTGAATTGGGGTCGGGGGTGATGGAGACGATGGGATGTGGGAGCGATGGGGTGTGGGGGGTGATGATGGGATATAGGGATTATGGGATATAGGGATATGGGGGGGTGATGGTGATGATGGGATATAGGGATGATATAGGGGATATAGAGATATGGGGGGTGATGAGATATGGGGGGTAATGGGATATGGGGGTGAAGAGATATGGGGGGTGATGGGATATGGGAATGATGGGATATGGGGGTGATGGGATATGGGGGCGATGGGATAAGGGGGTGATGGGATATGGGGGGTGATGGGATATGGGGGTGATGGGATATGGGGGGTCATGGGATATGGGGGTCATGGGATATGGGGGGTCATGGGATATGGGGGTGATGGGATATGGGGGGTGATGGGATATGGGGGTCATGGGATATGGGGGGTCATGGGATATGGGGGTCACGGGATATGGGGGGTGATGGTGATGATGGGGGGTCACGGGATATGGGGGTGATGGGATATGGGGGGTGATGGGATATGGGGGTCACGGGATATGGGGGGTGATGGGATATAGGGGGTGATATATGGGGGTCATGGGATGGGGGGGTCATATATGGGGGTCATGGGATATGGGGGCGATGGGATATGGGGGGTCACGGGATATGGGGGTGATGGGATATGGGGGGTGATGGGATATGGGGGTCACGGGATATGGGGGGTGATGGGATATAGGGGGCCGATGGGATATGGGGGGTCCATCCCCCCATAGCCAGCACCGCATCCCCCATCGCTCCGGCCAGAGGAGACACCGCCGAGCGCTCATTGGCCGCCGCCGCTGACCTTCACCGCGCCTATTGGTCAGCCGCCGCCGCCGTCCCGCCCGCTGCGAACT
>NW_026638091.1:0-348 GCF_028554395.1 Pezoporus wallicus | reverse complement strand
GCTTGTGTGTTGAAGAGAGCACAGCAGTAGCTTTCCCTGCTGGTCCTTCTGCCGTGTGAGCAGATGCCACTGTTCATTCTGTGCTGTGTTGCTGCCAGCAGAGAGCAGGCTCTGGACTGATTCCATTCAAATGCTTTTCCTGTATGAAAGTGAGCAGTGAAAGCAACGATGGAGGCACCAATGTAAGGGATTGTGTGCTGAACAGGTCCAGCACCAGCTTTCAATCCTGGCTCTTCTGCTGTGGGAGCAGAGGCCAAACGTTCGTGCTGTACTCACTGTGCTGCTGGGCAGCTGAGCGACACCACCTGAGAATTCGGATTCAAATGGACTTTTAGGTATGAAGCCGAG
>NW_026638090.1:0-350 GCF_028554395.1 Pezoporus wallicus | reverse complement strand
AGGTTTTGGGGTGGTTTTGTCCTATCTTTGTCATGTTTTGTGTCTTTTTTGGGGCTCTGACCCTGTGTTCCATAGGAGAAGCAGGACAAGGTAGTTTTTGGGTGGTTTTGTCCTATTTTTGTCATGTTTTGTGTCTTTTTTGGGGCTTTTTTGGAGAAGCAGGACAAGTGGTGGTTTTGTCTTATTTTTGTCATGTTTTTTGTCTTTTTTTTGAGGCTCTGACCCTGCATCTCATAGGAGAAGCAGGAGAATATGGTTTTGGGGCATTTTTGTTCTGTTTTAGGTCTGTTTTAGGGCCCTGACACTGTATCTCATAGCAGAAGGAGGACAAGGATGTTTTGTCCTGCTTT
>NW_026638089.1:0-34128 GCF_028554395.1 Pezoporus wallicus | reverse complement strand
TGGAAACAATCAGCAGGGACATATAGGGAGAATCCTGATAGGGTAGCCCGTGTAATGAAAATGATCATTAAAACCCAGAATCCAGACTGGGATGATATTCAGGTGCTTTTAGATACCCTCATGGATTCAACAGAAAAGGAAATGGTGTTGCGGGTTGCAAGAGAAAGGGTCCGGGAGGATATACGACAGGGATTGGTTGAAGGAAATGTAGATCAAAATTTCCCTACAGAGGATCCAATGTGGGATTATAACACGGCAAGGGGAATGAGGAATTTGCGCAGATATCAAGATTGGGTGATTGTTGGAGTGCAGAATGCTATGCCTAAAACAATAAATTGGTCAAAACTATATAATGTAAGGCAGGAAAAGACAGAATCACCATCTGCTTTCCTGGAAAGACTTAAAGAGACAGCAAAGAAATATACAGATCTGGATGTGGAAACTGAACAGGCTAAGGTACAATTAGCTTTGATCTTTTTGGGTGTCCTGGGTTCAGCAGTAGCAGTCATGTTTTTTCCTTTGTGTTAACTGGTGCAGTGCTGTGTTTTGACTTCTAGTTTGAGAACAGTGTTGGTGAAGCTGATGTTTTCGGTTGTTGCTAAGTGATGTTTACCCTGACCAAGGACTCTGTGAGGCTCATGCTCTGCCAGGGAGGAGGGGAAGCTGTGAGGAAGCAGAGACGGGGCGCCTGACCCGGGCTAGCCGGGGAGGTATTCCATACCACAGCACGTCATGCCCGGGGTGGGGGGTAACTGGGAGTTACCCGGAAGGACAGGAGCTTCCGGGTGGAACTCGTTTTCTTGGCCGGTGGTATCGTAGGGGAGACAGACACGGACCTTGATTGTTGTCAGCTTGGCACCACTCACTGGGAGTGAGTGAACAAGTTACCTGACTGGGTTTAAACCACGACATTGGGACAGTCTCAGGATGACATTAGGAAGAAATTGCAGAAGCTGGAGGGAGCAGACTTGCGAAACTTAGACAGATTGCTAGAAGTAGCTTGGAAGGTGTATAACAATAGAGAAAAAGAGAGTTCCCGGAGGCAACAGCAAAATCTATTGGCAGTGGTCCAGGGGAGAGAACAGGGTTTCACTAACACTAGAGGTAGAGGGAGAGGAAATGTGCGGGGACGAGGACGAGGAAGAGGATTCTATAACCCGAGTACAGGAGTAAATGTGGAAAGAATAGGATATAATCAGTGTGCAAACTGCAAACAGGAGGGACACTGGAAAAATGAATGTCCGTTAAGGGGAAGAATTATGTCTCCAAGGAACCCTTTTGTGGGATCGGAAGTAGCTCAGGCAATGGTGCTGGGGGAATATAATAATCAAAGCTGACTAACCGAAGCAAGAGTTAAGGAGCCCCTTGTGAAAATACAATTGGGAGAAGAAGAAGTAAAATTTTTAGTGGACACAGGGGCTACCTATTCCGTCTTAAATGACTTACATGGAAGGTTAGGGAAAAAGACAACCACAATCGTAGGGGCCACAGGGAAGGAGGAAACACGGCCGTTCCTACAACCCCTAGATTTGCGATCTGGGGGGAAAGAGTTGACACATGAATTTCTGTATATGCCTGAATGTCCTGTTCCTCTTTTAGGAAGAGATCTGTTAGCTAAATTGGATGCAACAATTATTTTTGAAGATGGTGAATTAATAATGCAGATTCCGGAATCTAAAGCAGGACAAATTTTGGTTTTAAAAGATAAACCTATTGCTCGAATCCCCGAGGAGGTAGAACAAGCTGTAATACCGACAGTTTGGGAAACAGAAATTCCAGGAAAATCAAAAACTGCTCAGCCAGTAATAGTGGAATTAAAGGATGGAGCTAGGCCAGTAAGAGTTAAACAATATCCCCTGAAATTAGAAGCAAGATATGGAATTATAAAAACCATTGAGAAATTTTTAAAATACCAAATTTTAGAAGAATGTGAATCAGAATATAACACCCCAATTTTTCCAGTGAAGAAGCCTAATGGTGAGTACAGGTTAGTCCAGGATCTGAGGGCTATAAATGAAATAACAAAAGATATCCACCCAGTGGTTGCAAACCCTTACACATTGTTAACATCTGTGAAGGAAAAGTATAAATGGTTTACAGTGATTGATTTAAAAGACGCCTTTTTCTGCATTCCTCTTGACAAAAATAGCAGGAAATTGTTTGCATTTGAATGGGAAAACCCACAGAATGGACGAAAGACCCAATTAACATGGACCAGACTCCCACAGGGATTTAAGAACAGTCCAACTCTCTTCGGAAACCAGCTGGCCAAAGAACTGGAAACATGGACCACTCGAGGAAAAATACAGGTACCAAGGTCACAATATCTCCTATTGCAATACGTTGATGATATCTTTATTGCAACAGAGCAGGAGTCATTGTGTATAAAGGTAACCATTGAAATCTTAAACCAACTAGGCCTGAATGGGTATAAGGTCTCAAAAGAAAAGGCGCAAATTGCATGCACAACTGTGTTGTATTTAGGATGTGAAATTTCACAAGGACAGCGAAAGCTGGGAATAAATCGCATAGAGGCAATTTGTGCCATTCCAGAACCACGGAACTTACATGAGTTAAGAACATTTCTGGGTATGGCAGGGTGGTGCAGATTATGGATAATGGACTATGGACTCATAGCCAAACCCCTGTATGAAGCCCAAAAATCACCGGTTCTTGTTTGGGATAAACCACAGAAAGAGGCCTTTAAGAAACTGAAAGAGGCATTAATGAAATCTCCGGCTTTGGGACTCCCAGATCTGACAAAGGACTTTCAGTTATTCGTCCATGAGAGACAGAGATTAGCGCTGGGAGTGTTAACTCAGAAACTTGGGAGCTGGAAGAGACCAGTAGGATATTTCTCAAAACAGCTGGACCCGGTAAGTGCGGGATGGCCTGTATGCTTGAGAGCAGTAGCAGCGACTATTGTTCTAATACAGGAAGCCAGAAAACTGACTTTGGGAAAACACATGGAAGTGTTTGTGCCACATATGGTGACAACCGTCTTGGAACAAAAAGGGGGGTACTGGTTATCCCCTAGCAGGATGATGAAATATCAAGCGATCTTAACAGAACAAGATGATGTAAGCTTAAAGACTACTAACCTGTTAAATCCAGCAGCCTTTCTAGGAACGGACCTAGAAGAAGGGACGCTTGAACACAACTGTATAGAGGTCATCGAGCATACATATGCAAGTAGAACAGATTTAAAGGATGAACCTCTCGAAGAGCCTGACTGGGAACTCTTCACAGATGGTAGCAGCTTTGTGGAAAATGGAACACGGTATGCAGGATATGCTGTAACAACACAGCAAAAGATAATTGAAGCAAAAGCGCTACCTCCCGGAACATCAGCACAACGGGCTGAACTCATAGCTCTTATGAGAGCACTGGAACTGAGTAATGACAAAAAGGTAAATATCTGGACAGATTCAAAATACGCGTTCGGTGTAGTACATATACATGGAGCATTATGGAAAGAACGAGGGCTTCTATCTTCTCAAGGGACTAACATAAAATATCAAAAAGAAATTCTGGAATTAATAATTGCTGTGCAAAAGCCTAAACAGGTGGCCATCATGCATTGTAAAGCACATCAAGGAGGAACTTCAAAGATATCTGAAGGAAATACATTGGCAGACCGGACAGCTCGACAAGTGGCCCGGAAGGTATGGAATGTAATGGCACTGATACCTCTCAAGGTAAGCCCACTCCATACCTATCTCTCACAAGACCCAAACTATTCAAAGGAAGATGAGAAATTGGCAGGACTTCTAAGGGCTCAAAAGAATTCTGAAGGATGGTATATAACAGTAACCGGGCAAATAATAGTGCCGCCAGCTATAATGCGGAAAATCCTACAGAACGAACATCAAAAATGTCATTGGGGTGCGGAAGCATTGGTGACTTATTTAAAGCGAGGAATAATTTCCACACAGATGTTAACCATGGCAAAATCAATAGGGTCAAAATGTGAAATTTGTTTGAAAAATAACCCAATAGTAAGGAGACAGGTTGAAATGGGAAGGATCAGAATAGGGATGGAACCAGGAGATTATTGGCAAATTGATTTTGTGGAATTACCAAAGACGCAAGGGTACAAATACTTATTAGTAGGGGTTGACACCTTTTCTGGATGGCCAGAGGCCCTTCCCTGTCGCACCAATCAGGCAAAAGAGACAGTAAAGTGGTTGCTCAGAGAAATTATTCCACGATTCGGTGTTCCTTTAGGAATATCATCAGACAGAGGTCCACACTTTATCGCAACAATAGTACAGGAGATAAGTAAACTGTTAGGAATATCATGGAATCTACATACTCCCTGGAGACCCCAATCTAGTGGGCAGGTAGAAAAGATGAATCAGACAATAAAAAGACAAATCAGTAAAATATGCCAAGAGGCCAAAATAAAATGGCCACAAGCACTGCCCATTGCCTTGTTGCGAATCAGAATAAAACCTAGAAGTGGAATGTCAGTAAGCCCCTATGAAATCCTCTATGGGAAACCATATGAGGCACCAGAACCTAATCCCAATACCCACATTAAAGGGAATCAGGATGTTTACAATTATGTGCTATCTCTAGGTAAAACCCTAACCAGACTGAGAAGCACCCTGGTGTGGAACAGGCCATTGTCCTTGGAAAATCCAGTGCATGACATTCAGCCAGGAGATCAAGTATACATCCGAAATTGGAATGAGGAACCATTAAAAGAGAAGTGGGACGGACCTCATCAAGTACTGTTAACAACGTTCACTGCAGTAAAGGTAGAAGGGGTGGATTCTTGGATACATTATACGCGGGTAAAAAGAGTTCCAAGAGTCTGGGAAACACAGATGCTAGGCCCTACAAAACTGAAGCTGAAATGTAAATAAGATGTCTGAGTTTCATTACAAAATTTTGATTGTCATCTGGTCATTAACACAATTGACATTCAGTCCTGTTCTAGGAGATTTTCAGAAAAATGATTTAACAAAAACAGGATGCCATTCTGATCTGCAAGTTCACAAAAACCATCCTGAAGGGACCAACACTTTTAAAGGTAAACGATTCTATAGGACTGAAGTTATAGGAAAAAGATCTAAAAGATCAGTGAATCCCACACAGATAATTCAAACATATCACCGAGATCCTGAAGAAAATTTAATGATAGGTCTGATTAAGGATTTCGCAAAAATGAAAAACACAAGTAGAATAACAGCATGTTTGCCGATACCCAAAGCAGCTGGAGAACCGAATGAATGGGGAATAATAACGCTTTCACTTTCAGAAATTAACGGAACAATCACTTGCCAGGAAAAAGAGGTAACGAAAAATATAACAGTGACAGAATATCAAAAGGAAGGTATTCTGGGAACCTCCATAACAAAGTCATTATGTGAAAAGAAACTGAATTCGGAATTTACCTCTTATGAAAAAGGAGTCGGGAAGTGTGTTTATGACAAAGAAACCAAAGTAAACAAACAAGAAACAGTATGGGAATGTGAAAACAAAAACTGGGACACGGCTTGGTCAATGAGCATTTTACAGAAATTTCAATATATTGGAAACACATCTTGGTGCCTTAAATGGACAGGAAAGCAAAATATGACAGAAAACATAAACATTGATAATTTGTTGTCCATGAACAGAGTTAGTCGAGATGCTATCAAAAATGTTCCTTGGTGGAATTGTACCAAAATTTTAGATTGTGACTCTGACCCCGAAGAAATCACAATACCTTCAGTTAAAATTGCTTTAATGGCAGGATGTGCATGTCGGGGACTGAAAATTGGAGGGAAAGCGATGTTTCACTCCTGGTTAGACTGTAAATATTCTACGGTGCGTAGCACGGGACATTTTGTTTGGGTAGCAAGTGATGGAACTTGGACTACACACTTATCCGTGGACGGTCCAGCTAAAGAAATCACCTTAGGATTACCAACTCTTTGTCCAATTTGGAAGAGGTCACCATTCAAAGGCAGATTAGAAACCCTGCAGATTCGAACAAAAAGAGATATAGGTGATAACAACAGTGATGATGAAGACACTTGGCAGGAGCCCTCCACAGGAGTTAAAACAGGATGGGCTTTTGAATCCCTATTTGCCAGGTAACGGCATATCGAAATAGAGAGATGATTGACAGTCTGATTGACCAAAAAAAAGGTTAGCCAGAATAACAAAGAAAGGATTCAAAGATTTAAATTTGCGATTACAGGCAACAACTAGAATGACTTTGCAGAACAGAATGGCATTAGACATGTTGTTACTTAAGGAACATGGCGTCTGTGGATATTTAAAGGACAGAGTGGACCATTGCTGTATTCACATTCCTAATGTGACTGCAGATATAGAACACGACATTTCCCAACTAACCAACATTGAACGAGAGATTGAAAAAGAAAAAGAAAATGCTGAACAAGATTGGCTAGGGACAATATTTAACAGTCTGGGTTTTCACCTTACTGGATGGGTTTGTTCCCTCATACAAACTGCAATTGTAATATTAATTGTGTTTTTGATAACATATCTGATGTATTTTTGTATCCGAAGGGAAATGATTCGCAACAGTGACTGGACTCATCGAATCATAGGAGCAGTAACTAGAGAACATCCAAAGTGCCCCACACCTCCACCTACTTATCAGGAGACAGCTACCTAAGAGAATGAAAATACTTGCTTAAGTTAAATGAAGTATTTTCAAAGGGGGGAAATGTTAGAGAGGGTGAAGTTTTTACAATAAAATAATCATATAAAATAGTAAAATGATTATATTTGAGAAATTTATAAATCAATAGTGAGGCTTTGTATATTAGAAGACGTTGTAACTTTGCCATTTTGTATCATAGTTACTCTATAACTAAATGTTACAGTGGTAGTCTTGGTAGCAAGAGCTAACGTAACTGTATATTGTGAGGGGAGTATGGGTGTATGTATTGTAAAACTCTACCCAAGCAGAACCTAAGTTTAAGATAGCCAAAAAGGGCATACCAGAAGCATCCTGGTGAAGATAAGAGAATGCTAATGTCCACAAGACGATTGGGACCTAGCCAAGTAGAGAAAAGGTGAAGAGGACAACCTGAGGAAGACTTCTTACTTCATCTGAGGAAGACTCCTTACTTCATCAGGGCGACCACCAGAGGGGGCTGCGCAAGCGCAAAAGAGGCTGATGTCGTAATAGACTGCTGTAGCAATCCTTGATGCATATGTATTAGTAAATTATGTAATCTGTGTTGAATATGTATTAGTTACAAAATTTTTAGTGTATAAATTGCGAACGCGATGTGATGGGAGTCGGAACCAGATTTGGGTGCGTACCCCTGGTTCCTGGCACCTCAATAAAGCACCTCATATAACCATCCCGGTGGTTATGTGTTTGTCTCGACGCTAACAGCATGATGCACAAAGGGCTGCAGCTGCCAGACTCCAGCCTGGGCCCCAGCTTCTTTCCAGCCTGGGCTTCTTCAGGGTGTGAGTGCTCCTGTAGAGCCAGAGCAGGTCAGACCCTTCTTCCCTGTGGCTTTGGCTGTTCCCACAGAACTGGCATCACTCAGCTCCAAATCCATGAGTTGGAGGCTGGGACTTGGGAGGGGACCCGGGATGATGGGACATCCCCACCCAAGTGTTCCCACAGGTGAGTGCATCCCAGATGGACACACAGCACTGTCCGCTGCATCACCAAACATCCTAGTGCTGGCTCCTTCCTGCGCCTGACCAAGCAGCAAAGCCCCAAAACACCATTTGCCCCCAATATTTTTCTCTTTGCTGCTATCGCTGGGAGCCGTGTCCTCGTGGCTGGGGGCAACATGGAAAGTGTTGGCTCCATCCCGGCAGTAGCCTCAAAGGGTACTATCATAGACTCATAGGATATGTCAAGTTGGAAGGGACCCATAAGGCTCAAGTCCAACCTTCTGCTCCTCACAGACTACCTAAAACTAAACCATATGACTAAGCATTCCCCAGGCTCCAACAGGCTTAGTGCCATGACCACTTCCCTGGGGAACCTGTTCCAGTGACCCTCTCAGTGAAGAACTTTTCCTCATGTCCAATCTGAACTTCCTCTGATGCAGTTCCATTCCATTTCTTCATGTCCTATCCCCCCTTGTGGATGGGTAGACTGTCTGAGAGACATCCCTCAGTCTTCTCCAACCTGAACAAGCCAAGTGACCTCAGCCATTCCTCATATGTCTTGCCCTCAAAGCCCTTCACCATCTTGGTCACCCTCCTCTGGACACACTCTCACAGTCTGATGTCCTTCTTCTATCGAGGCACCCCAAACTGCACCCAGGACTTGAGCTGGGGCCACACCAGTGCCGTGTAGAGTGGGACAATCACCTCCCTCGACCAGGTAGCAATGCTGTACTTGATGCACCCTGGGACATGTTTGGCCCTTTAGGCTGCCAGGGCATGCTGTTGACTCCTATTCAACTTACCATCAACTCAACCCCCCAGATCTCTTTCTGTGGGGTTGCTCTCCAGCCTCTTGTCCCCCAGTTTGGATGCATAACCAGGGTTACCCTGTCCCAGGTGCAGAATCCAGCACTTGCTCTTGATAAATGTCATACAGTTGGTGATTGCCCAGCTCTCTGGTGTACCTTGCCTTTCTACCGGCAAGGGAGTCCACAGCTCCTCCTAGTTTAGTATCACCAGCAAATTTAATGTGAATTTGATTTCTGCATCTAGATCATTTATAAAGCATGAAAAACCACTGGCCTTAAAATTGAGCCCTGGGGAACCCCACTGGTGACTGGTCATCAGCCTGATGTGACCCCATTTACTCCAACCCTTTGAGACAATTGCTCACCCAACATATGGACTTGTCTAGGTGTGTGCTGGACAGTTTGCCCAGGAGGATACTGTGAGAGACAATATCAAAAACTTTTCTAAAATCCAAACCCATCACATCTATTGGCTTCCCTCGGTCTACTCCATGGGTGACCTTGTCATAAAAGGAAATTAAGTTTGTTAAACAAACAGGTCTTTCCCCTCGTGAATCTGTGCTGGCTGTGACCAATGGCGACTGCACTGACTCTCAAGTGTTTCTCAAAAACTCCCAGAATAACCTTCTCCATAATTCACCAGACACTGAAGTGGCATTGACAGACCTGTAGTTACCAGGACCTCCCATTCTCACCCTTCTTGAACACTGGGACAACATTTGCCAGCTTCCAGTCAACTGGGGCCTCTCCAGACTTCCAAGGCCATTGAAAAATAATGGAGAGTGGTCCCATGATGACATTGGCCAGCTCTTTTGGTACCAAGGGATGAGCCCCATGGATTTATGTGCATCCAGAAGGATGTGCAGGTCTCCAACAAGTTCAGGGTGGGCTGGGAGTTCGTCATCCCCCAGTCACAGTCTTCCAATGCAGGGCTCCAGGGGTCCCAGAGCCCATCCCCAGTGTTGAAGACAGAGGTGAAGGTGGCATTAAATGTTTCTACTTTGTGTCCCTATTTATGAGTTGACTGATCTCATCAAGCAACAGACTGATGTTATCTCTGATCCTCCTTTTGATATTAACATATTTAAAAAAAAAAATCATTTTTGTTGTCCTTCACCGTGCTGGCCAGCTTGGACCCTCAGCAAGCTTTGGCCACACAAATTTTCTCCCTGCAGTGGCAACGAGCATCTCTGTAATCCTGCCCTTATGCTTTCCTTTTCCACCTGAGTCCTAGCAGCAGATCCCTGCGTCAGCCTTTCTGACCCACTGGTATGGGAGAGGAGGAATTGCTGGTGAGCCAGGGGCAGGGAGGAGCTCATTAGAGGCCAAAGGTTAATTATATCAGATATGCCCATGTTGCCTTTGGGCCACACTGAATCGCAGCCGTCTGCCTTGTCCTTGGAGTTTGGTGGTGCTGGGGATGTTCCCCCTGCCCTGGTATCTTGCCAGGCTTCAAAAAATAATAAGTAAAAGGTAAGCTGGCATTGCTGTGAGCAGTATAGGGTGTTACAGTGGGTGCAAACCTTACTGCCAACCACCTTCCTCCCTCCCTATGACCAGGGACGTGTCCTCCTCCCTAGTTTGGTGCCGCCAGCAAGCCTGAGCACCACAGCAGACCATGCTGGTGACCCTGCTGGCTGCTTGCCAGGAATCTGCAGCCATGGGCTGTGATGGCAACGAGGTCTCAGTCCCTGCTGGGGGAGGCAGAAGTCTTGTCCCCACCATGCCATACCATGGATGCTTTGTTGAGCTGTGCCATGCCATACCATGCCTGCTTCTCCAGGTAGAGCTGTGCCATGCCATGCTGTGATGTGCTAGGCTGTGCCGTGCCAGGCTGTGCCATGCTTCACTGTGCTGTGCCACACCATGCCATGCAGTGCTGTGCCATCAGGCAGGAACCCACCAGCACCCCTGTCCTCCCCCCTCTCACAGTCAGCAGCTGAGGGATGACATGAGCAGGATCTACATGCACCTCCTGGCCATGCTGTTCCTGCTGGGCCCACCACTGACCCCCTCAGCGAGCTGCCACCACACATGTCACAAGGGACAGGCAGGAGTGGGGGCTCTCCAGCTTCACCCCCCCAACCCATTTCTTGCCAGCATGGCTGTGTGCTGGTGAGCATGGCTGTGATGTGCAGCCCTCCGATGTGTGTGGTGAGCATGTGTGTGTGCGCAGCCTCCCGATCCTGGGTTTTCACTTATAACATCATCTATCAACAGCTCTCCTGCTCACCCCAAGGCCAGTGCAGTGATGGAGGCTACCCGTGGCCCCGGGTCACAGGCAAAGGGGTGAGCAGGGCTGCAGCTTGGCATAGGACATGCCGGGGCAGAGGAGACGGTGGGAAGTGAGTGAACCAATAACTCAGCTTTCCTCCTGCTCTCACTTAGGAATTCAGACTCTGTGCAGAGCTCCTCAACACACTCAAACACTATTGGGGTTTAAGCAGTTCAGCCTGTGAGATAAACAGTGAGGACAAACTTCAGGGACTAAAACCATAAGTTGGAGTTGAAGAGTGATTCGGAGAAAACTCCAGGAACAAACTTGCCAACAGAGTTTCAAGTTGACAAGCAGGTATTCTTTATTGCGGCGCCGGGAGACACGGGGGATAGCTCCTCCTAACGTGTGTCCCCGAATTGCTATACAGGTCATCCTTATATGGTCACTGAGCATATTACATCATTTTCCAAAAGGTTTCCGGCATGCATACAAAAATGTGGTGGTCTTTACGGGTCGTTTACTTTTCCCAACAAGCTTAATTAACATTACAGACATAGCAATCATCCTGGCCTTCTACTTAGCAGTTAGTTTAACTGCTCTCATCCTGGACCATCTGCTAGTCCTGGATACTCCCCATCCCAGGTCCTGTCCTTCTATTCTGCTTTTCTCACACCTTTTGTACTGAGGCCCTGAGGGCCTGAAACTATGTCAACTACCTTCAAGTACCGCTGTTATTTTCCATTTCCTTGTCTCAAGAGTCAACACTGAGCCCCTGCTGCATACCCACACACCAGGCTTAACCCCGAACTGCACCCATGTTTTAGCCTCTCCAGTGCCTTAGATTTTGGAGCTGGCATCCTGCTCTGCTCACGTGCATGCAAAGCAGCAGCACATCTGAGGTGACAGTGGGCTCCCCGTCGGCCACGTGCTTGTAGTTTGCTGGTGCTGCCGTTTCTGCTCCAGTGGCAGAGGACTGGGAATCACCAGGCAGGCTCATGGGGTGACACACTGCCTGTCCCGGTTTTCCCGTGGTATTTCCCTTCCTGGCTGCTTCCTGGGGCCTGGTTCTGGGTAGCGTAGTGATTCGCAAAATTCGCTAAAAACTCACCAACAAAGTTTAAGCTGACAAGCAGGTATTCTTTATTGCAGTGCTGGGAAACACGGGGGATAGCTCCTCCTAGCGTATCTCAGCCGAACCTCAAACAGACCGTGGTTACATTGTTGCTTAACAAGCATTAAACGTCATACATATTAATTAACCAAGCCCATTGTGCTGTGTGGGGGCCCACCTCCCCATTTGATGCATGTTCGGGAGCAAGGCTGAGGGAGGTGAAGTGGTGGTGATAGGTGAGCAGGAGCTGCTCAAGGCAGCTGAGGAGCTTCTGATACAGAGGGTTGACCATTGTACAGGGGGGTAGTACAGGGGGGTTAGAGGAATTTGTTTAAACAAAAGGACTATCTGTTGTAAATGCCTGCTAAGCAGAACAGAGACCTCCAGTCCTGTTAATAAGCAGACGCCTGAATCTACTGATAAAGGGGAGAAGCAGAGGATTTACGGCTGGGACACTGATCAAACTACTGATAAAGGGGAGAAGTAGAGGATTTACGGCTGGGACACTGACCAAACTCTAAGGCCACACGTAAAGACTAAAAAAGGTGAAAAGTGCAAGAAGAGGAAGACTCATTTACTTCATCTTGAAGACCCCTACCCACAGGAGGAAGACTCAGTTACTTCATCTTGAGACCCCTGCCCATGACCAGAGGGGGCACTGCGCAGGCGCAGAGGACCTTCTGGCTCATTATAATACGAAGGGGGATAGGACATGAATATGTATAGGCGTATTGTGCAACCTTATGAATATATATAACTTTAGAGAATAAATGTAGAGGGAAACAACACTGAGGTACGCATGACTTTGAGGAATGATCCCCGTGCGTCTCAGCGCTGAATAAAAAGCATACCTACTTTACAACTTTTAATGAGTTGTGGAGTCAATCCGCGCATCACTTCCTTGGGATCACCATCCTCGTGCAATGAGTAAATTCCTGTCTGTTAATCAAATCTTGCTTCCTTAGGAGTTACTTGCTTAGAGTTACTTGCTTGCTTAATAGTTACTGGAAAATTACGGTGCTTTGACAAGTTGCTTATAGACCGCGGGTATCCCTTAAAGTAAATGATGTATGGGGAAGGCAATAAGGAGCCTTCCTCCCCACACCCACCTGGAGACAGAATGAGACCCCTTATCTAACACCCACCCAGAGACAGAATGAGACCCCTTATCTACAGGTCACACAGACGCAGAGGATGCCAGGAGGTGACATGTATATCGGATGAAGAAGAGTATAAAAACAGTGACTTTGAGTGTAAGCAGCGAGGAGAAGCAGACAGGCCAACCCAATATGGGTGATAAGCAAACTTCTACCTTATTTGTGACGCAGTTCACATATATATAGGAGTGGTATTCAGCCACTCCTCCTTGGCACCACAGTATTGGTTAGCCCCACACAGCTTCCTCCACATTCTCCTCCCATGTCCGGTTTCCGGTTACCTGTGGGGGCCACCCCCTGCCTTGCTCACACAGTCCTCCAGGGCTCTATGGTCCTGCTCTTAGAGTCATTCTGCAACAATTCCCCCTTTTTCTTTGTGCGAGCAAGGCATTGTGGGTTATTCTGCTCACCTGTTTTATCACACAACTATAAGCAAGTCTAATAGCTACAATGATTAACCTAACAATGATAAATAAGTGCAATACTTTAAACAGCAGTGTTTGACTCAACCTGTAATGCCCCGTGAAGACAACCATCTAGTTATTCTTAGGATATTGTTCATTTACTATTTCTGGGTAAGCTGAGCCAGGGTTCTCAGCTGTGCGTGCATCGAATTAGCATAATCAGAGAGACTCATACAACACATTCCATCAAACTCTTCACAACCATGTCCCTGTTCCAACAACAAAAGGTTCTGCAGTGTTGCATGTCTTACAGAGTCCACATTAAAACAAATCAGAAATTGCCTTCGATGTAGAATTGTCTGCTTAGCAACTCAGCAACCCAGTCTGCGTAGTTGAGCCAAGGCCCCGGCTGAGGCACTTACAGTGATCTGGCATATTATGATTGGATACATGTTTTGAAGACCCTTAGTGACTAACATATAATTGGTTAAACACAGGTGTGAGAACTCAACCTTGAAAGCTTGCCAACAGTCCACAGTTCTCATTAACTTGGTGAATTCCAGCCTCTTACTTTGCTTGCTTAAGCTTCTTCAGGCCTCTCATGGTCTTGCTGTTATCTTTCAGGACTATTCAAAGTTTATGTACCAATTATGCGTTCTCCCGTGAGAACACTGTCTCCACATCTTCCCCCTTTATGTCTTATATATGTTTTGGGTGACCCTACTTGAGCAGGGGATCTGGGCTAGATTATATCCCCAACATATGCCAACTAGAGGCTGCCTGGCCCTGCCCCATTTTTCTGCTGTATGGCTCTCTGGTAACAGGCTGTATAGCTCTCTGATCCTTCACATCAAGGTCTGGCATGGTATGTGTCCCCACCGCTTCACACCTGCTGGGTTGCAGCCAACAGTGTAGCTAAAGGTTCTTCTTGGTGGCAAACACAGAAGCCAACCCAGTCTTGCCCTTGATTGTGGCAGAAGGCATTTGGTCAGCCTCAGTCCTTGCACCTTGTTGTCAATACACAGTTTCACCTGCTTCATCCAGTAACAAGTAACTACTACAGCAAGGCACACACAAATTTACATTAGCAGAGTAACTATTACAGGGTGCAGCAGCATGTTGAAGATGCTGATGGCAGTGAGGGACTAGCCAAAGAATTTCTTACCAGTCGAATTATCCCACCCTCTTAATTTGTTCCATCACCTGCTTTATAACACTACCATTGTATTAAAATCTTTCCAGCTTTTGCCTTAGCATTTTCTAGCAGCTACTGCAAATTTCCATCCTCTAACATCTCTTTTACAAGTGACAAATCTATACAATACAAGGTGCAGTTTCTTATTAGCAACTAGCTAGTAAATACAGGTGGTTTTATACACAAAATCACAACCTCTAATAATAGCTACTTTACAAGCACACATATTCAGGATGTTACTTTTCAGTTGCCCCCAAGTGATGTTTTGCAGTTAATCGTTCTTTCTCTTCCTCTATCTCATTCTGCTTGGGGTATTCACGGTCAGCTCCTGTAGCTGAGGCATCAGGTTTTTCCATTCGTCTGTCTAGCTCATGGCAAGGCTTGACAAACTTTGCAGGCAGTCGCCATGGACCTGTAGGCAGGAGGACACAAATATTCCCCCTCCCCCAGGTTATCAGTTCTTCAGTTCTTGAGAAGTACACAGGTTAAACAGGTTAAATGCAGCATCATTACTGGATTTATGAGATGAGGTAACCCACCAATTTTCTGGATCATCTATTGTATATGGGGGTGGACATTAATCCCGGTAGAAGGAAATGTCCATCAACCTTTCAAGTGGACCTTGTATAGATGGTAAGATCAACGAGCAGTCCAAAGTGTAATCACATCAGGAGGACACACTTTTACTGATAGCCTCTGTCAACTAGTGCCTAGAAGCCCGTGTTTAGATTGTGTGGGATTTTACTTCTGCCCAAGTTTGAATCCAGGAAGAGGATATTGTAATCACCCTGGGGAATATTATTGTGCCTACTGGGGATGCGAAACAATTGCCTCAGATTGGATCCCTGGAAATCTGGACAAGTTTTTAAGGGTACAATGGGGGCCTTATGAATGCAGCCCTCCAGAAAAAAATTGGAATGGAGGAGTAGTATTGGCTCCCCGTGGGAGAATCGAACTGGGGAACTGTCAGCATCTTATGATTAATGTAACGAACCCTTTTGACCAAGGGTGGATAACAGGGAAAACTTGGGGGGTACGATATAAGGAACCAGGAGCCGATAGCGGGGGCCTCATTTTAATAGAGAGGGAACCAATCCCAGAATATCCTAAACCCGTAGGACCTAACAATGTATTAGCAGAAAAACCATCAGAGGAAATTCCTAAAATAGACAAAGTGGGGGATAAAAATGACACAATAATTTCCAACAACTCAATGAACCTCGTATTAAATGACACTCAAAAACCTAAGGACAGTAATGGAGACAGCTTTCTTTGGAAATTAATGAAAGCTAGTTACCAGTTCTTAAATGCCACCAATCCCAACCTAACCGAACATTGCTGGCTATGTTATGGGATAAAGGCTCCTTTTTATGAAGCAGTGGGAGTTACTACAAAGGCTAGGCATGTAAATGGTTCTAACCCAGCAGAATGTACATGGGGATAGGAAAATCAAGGGATAACATTGACTCAGGTCACTGGAAAGGGCAGATGTGTAGGAAAAATTCCAAAACATCAGGAACATCACAGTATCACAGTATGCTAGAGATTGGAAGGGACCTCAAAAGATCATCTAGTCCAATCCCCCTGCCGGAGCAGAAAAACCTAGATAAGGTTACACAGGAATGTGTCCAGGCGGGTTTTGAATGTCTCCAGGGAAGGACACTCCACAAACTCCCTGGGCAGCCTGTTCCAGTGTTCCGTCACCCTCACTGAGAAGAAGTTTCTTCTCAAGTTTAAGTGGAACCTCTTGTGTTCCAGTTTGTACCCATTACCCCTTGTCCTATCATTGTTTGCCACTGAGTAGAGCCTGGCTCCATCCTCGTGACACCCCCCCTTTATATATTTATAGACACTTATAAGGTCACCCCTCAGTCTCCTCTTCTCTAAACCATAGAGACCCAGCTCCCTCAGTCTTGCCTCATAAGGGACATGCTCCACTCCCTTAATCATCTTAGTTGCCCTGCACTGGAATCTCTCCATCAGGTCCCTGTCCTTCTTGAACTGAGGGGCCCAGAACTGGACACAATATTCCAGATGCGGTCTTACCAGGGCAGAGTAGAGGGGAAGGAGGACCTCTCTCGATCTACTAACCACCCCCCTTCTAACACACCCCAGGATGACATTGGCCTTCTTGGCCACAAGGGCACAGTGTTGGCTCATGGTCATCCTGTCGTCCACTAGGACCCCCAGGTCCCTCTCCCCTACACTGCTCTCTAACAGGTCATTCCCCAACCTATACTGGAACCTGGGGTTGTTCCTGCCCAGATGCAGGACTCTACACTTTCCCTTGTTATATTTCATCAAGTTATTCCCTGCCCAACTCTCCAGCTTGTCCAGGTCTCGCTGGATGGCAGCACAGCCTTCTGGCATGTCAGCCACTCCTCCCAGCTTAGTGTCATCAGCAAACTTGCTGATAGCACACTCAATTCCCTCATCTAAATCGTTGATGAATATATTAAATAATACTGGTCCCAGTACTGATCCTTGAGGCACTCCACTAGTTACAGGCCTCCAACTAGACTCCGCCCCATAGACTACAACTCTCTGGCTTCTCTCCTTCAGCCAGTTCACAGTCCACCTCACTACCTGATCATCCAGACCACACTTCCTCAAGTGAGCTGTGAGGATGCTGTGGGAGACTGTGTCAAATGCTTTGCTGAAGTCAAGGGAGACCACATCCACCGCTCTGCCGTCATCCATCCACCATGTTATTTCCTCATAAAAGGCTAAGAGATTGGTCAAACATGATTTCCCCTTGGTGAAGCCATGTTGACTGCCCCTCATAACCCTCTTATCCTTGATATGCCTTAAGATGGCACTAAGGATAAGGTGTTCCATCACTTTCCCAGGGATGGAGGTGAGGCTGACCGGTCTATAGTTACCCGGGTCCTCCTTCTTGCCCTTTTTGAAGACTGGAGTGACATTTGCTTTCCTCCAGTCCTCAGGCACCTCTCCCGTTTCCCAAGACTTGGTAAAGATGATGGAGAGTGGTCTAGCAATGACTTCCGCCAGTTCCCTCAGCACCTGCGGGTGCATCCCATCTGGACCCATGGATTTATGGATGTCCAGATTGCTCAACTGGTCTCTAACCCATTCCTCATCGACTAAGGCAAACCGCTCCGTTGACCTGACTTCATCTGAGGTCTCAGGGGTACAGGGCTCTTCAGGACTGCCTGCAGCAGAGTAGACAGAGACAAAGAAGGCATTCAGTAACTCTGCCATCTCTTTATCTTCTGTCACCAGGGCACCCATCCCATTCATCAGTGGGCCTACATTGCCTCTGGTGTTAGTTTTGTCTGCCATGTATTTGAAAAAGCTCTTTTTGCTGTCCTTGACCCTTCTCGCCAGGTTTAATTCTAAGGAGTCTTTAGTCATCCTAGCTGCCTTCCTACATCCTCTAGCAGCAGCCTTATATTCCTTCCAAGTGGCCAGCCCCTCCTTCCATGACCTGTAAACTCTCCTCTTCCACTTGAGCATACCCAGCAATTCCCTATTTAGCCACGCAGGTCTCCTGGCCCTCTTCCTTGACTTCCTACGTGGCGGGATGCTCTGACCTTGAGCTCGGAAAAAGCAATCCTTGAATGCCAACCAACTATCTTGGGCCCCTTTACCTTCAAACAGCCTTGCCCATGGGATTTCCCCTAGCAATTGCTTGAAAAGGCCAAAGTTTGCCCTGCTAAAGTCCAGGGTTGCAATTCTACTTGCTATTCTACTAGTCCTACCACACAAGACCCTGAATTCCACCATCTCATGGTCACTGCAACCAAGGCAGCCCTCAACCCCTACTGCTTCGACCAGACCCTCCTTGTTAGTGAGGATGAGATCCAGCAGCGCTCCTCTCCTGGTTGGTTCATCTACCATTTACAGGAGGAAGTTATCATCCATACACTGGAGGAACCTCCTGGACTGTGGCTGGGTTGCTGAGTGGTCCTTCCAGCAAACATCAGGGAAGTTAAAATCCCCCACGAGGACCACGGCCTGTGACTGTGAGGTCGCTCTCAGCTGCCTGTAGAAGGCCTCGTCAACTTCCTCACCCTGATCTGGTGGTCTGTAACAGACACGCACAACAGTATCGCCCCTGCCAGCCTGCCCTTTAATTCTCACGCACAGACTCTCAACTCGCTCATCATCTGTCCCTGGACAGAACTTGGTGCATTGTAGTTGCTCCCGCACATAAAGAGCAACCCCACCACCTCGCCTGGCTGGCCTGTCTTTCCTGAAAAGGACATAGCCCTCCATGACTATATTCCAGTCATGTGAGCTGTCCCACCACGTCTCTGTAATTGCCACCAGATCATAGTCTCCTGACTTAACACAGGTTTCCAGCTCCTCCTGCTTATTTCCCATGCTGCGCGCATTGGTGTACAGACATTCCAGGGAGCGAGCTGAGCACACCGATTTCACCCTAGGATTATAGGAGGCCTCCCAGTCTTCATCAATTCTGGAGCGCTGCCCCACTGGGGCAAGCCCAGCTACAACCCCATCCCCCTTCGAATCTAGTTTAAAGCTCTCCAAATGAGCCCTGCTAATTCGTGCCCCAGCATCCTTTTGCCTCTGTGAGACAAACCTTTCCCACTTGTCATTGTCCAGACTGGTGCCCTATAAAACCAGCTGTTATCAAAGAATCCAAAACCCTGCCTGTAGCACCAGTCTCGAAGCCAATTGTTTATGAACTGAATCTTCCCATTCCTTCCCACATCATCAGTGGAAGATGGAAGGAGTGAGGAGAAGATCACTTGAGCCCCAGACTCTTTCACCATCCGCCCCAAGGCCCTGTAGTCTTTCTTCATCCCCCTCAGACTGCGGGAAGCAGCTTCCCCCTCACCTGTCTGGAAGACCAGCAGCGGGTAGTAGTCTGTCAGGTGCACCAGGTTGGGGAGCACCCTAGTGATATCCTTGATCCGGGCTCCAGGCAGACTACACACTTCCCTATGATGAGGGTCAACTCTGCATATGGGGCCCTCTGTTCCTCTCAGAAGGGAATCCCCTACTACAATGACCCTTCTTTCTTTCGTATCAGAGGCAGTCTTGAGGTGCAAAGTCGACCGCCTTTTCCTATGTGGCCTTGTAGGCTGGCCTTGCACCACATTCCCACCTACCTCTCCTTCAAGATCCAGGGCCTCAAACCTATTACGGAGGGACACCTGGGGAAGCAGGGCAGGAAGGGGGGAGGGTTTCCCATGACGCTGAACTGGAAATCGCTTCCAACCCTCGTCATCTTTTTGGTCCCCTACCTCTGTGCAACAGCTACAGGGCAGGGGCTGTCTCGGGCCATCCCCCTCTGTGTGAGAAGGCAGGGGGTCCTTCCCCTTTTGGGGGGTATCACCCTGGAACCATTCCGACTGGCACACCAGGGAGTTACTCCACCAATCGATCTCCCTTTCACACTCCCTGATGGTCCTCAGCATCTCAACCTCCTCCTTAAGTTTTGCCACCAGGCTAAGCAGTTCTTCTACCTGCTCACACCTCACACAGGTGGAATGCTGTCCTCCCTCCCCTAGCAGCAGCAGGCTCTGGTACTCCCTGCATCCAGAGACCTGAACAGCCACGGTTTGGGACGGGGTCTCTGTCTGAGTTGCTGCAGTCATCTTACTGCAAGCTCTCTTTCTGGAGGCGACCATATTGGTGAGCAGTCTGGGACACCAGCAACAGGGTCAGCAACACGACCTGCTTGCTCCTCCCTGCGTCTGATGGGCAGCAACGTCGCTGCACTCTCAGAGGCTCTTTCAAGGCAAGCGGCAGGGGAGTGGTCACCGTCACCGTGGGAACGCCCCCCGCCACGTCAGCCTCTCTCTCGCAAGGGCTGCTGGGGTTTCGGGGATCGGGAGTTGTCGGGAATCGCGATGCCTCTGCGCTATCCCCTCTGATTTTCCTAATTTCCGTTGACCCTCGCGGTCGCTGAAGCGTGCCGGCTGTGGCTCTAGCTAGGTTAGCTCCGATCAGCTGACTGAATGAACATCTATGTGAAGTTAATACAATTGCTGCTAAACAGAAAAAAACAGCTAAATGGTTATTACCAGCCAAAAATGCCAGGTGGGTTTACTCAAACATAGGTGTAACACCTTGCCTGTCGCTAGAATTGTTTAATGATTCCTCAGATTTTTGTATCCAAGTAATGCTAATACCAATAATTCTTTACCATCCTGAAAATTTTATGTATGACCACCAGACTGCCCAAGACCATCACCTGTTTAAAGGAGAACCTTTCACTGCATTAACGATAGCCGCTTTAATGATCTTGGGAGGTACAGGAGTAGGTACAGGAATAGCCTCATTAGTAAAACAGAGTAAAGAATTTCACACCTTAAGAATGGCTGTAGATGAGGACTTAGTCAGAATCAAACAATCCATAAGTGCCCTAGAAAAATCTGTACAGTCGCTATCTGAAGTAGTGTTGCAAAATCAAAGAGGATTAGACCTAATGTTCCTACAACAAGGAGGGCTTTGCGCCACAGTTAAGGAAGAATGTTGTGTGTATGCTGATCATACTGGAATTGTAAGAGATACCATGACCAAGCTACGAGAAGGACTAGAAAAAAGAAAAAGGGAGCGAGAAGCCCAACGAAGTTGGTATGAGTCATGGTTTAATTACTCTCCATGGTTGACTACATTACTGTCTACCATTGCAGGGCCCTTAATATTGGTAATTCTGGGACTAACTTTTGGCCCCTGTGTGTTTAACAAAGTGATTGCAATTGTAAAAAGCAGGCTAGAGGCTGCCCACTTGATGCTCATTAGGGCTCAATACCAGCCACTAGATAAGGAATCTGCAGTAGAAGATGCCTTAATTTTAAGCCACATGGCACTCCAAAGATTTGATGAACAAAATGGTAAACAGAAAAAGGAGGGATTGTAATGAGTAAATTCCTGTTTGTTAATCAAATCTTGCTTGCTTAGGAGTTACTTGCTTAGAGTTACTTGCTTGCTTAATAGTTACTGGAAAATTACGGTGCTTTGACATGTTGCTTATAGACCGCGGGTATCCCTTAAAGTAAACGATGTATGGGGAAGGCGATAAGGAGCCTTCCTCCCCACACCCACCGGGAGACATAATGAAACCCCTTATCTAACACCCACTGGGAGACAGAATGAGACCCCTTATCTACAGGTCACACAGACACAGAGGATGCCAGGAGGTGACACGTATATCGGATGAAGAAGAGTATAAAACCAGTGACTTTGGGGAAGTGGGGTGCGTGCCGTTGGCGGAGCGGAGACTCCTCGGCCGCCCAGCACTGTTTTGCTTGCTGTCGCTTGCTCAATAAACCGATTTGATTCATTGGTCTGGCTCTCGTCAATTTATTTGAGCCACATTCTATAACACTCTGAAGCTCCCAAGACTGGCACTGCTCACTGGATTTGCACAGGGCACCTCCAGGTATTCCCTCTCATCAGTACTCATCTGCTTCATCATCCCCATCCTCACCCTCCTCCTCCACTCACCAGAGCTGAGCCCCACTTGTGCTTGCACCTCCCTTAGGAATACCATGGTCTCCCAAGAGGCTTTTAGGGGGGGTCTCAGCACCCTGGGCTGAGGCTGCCACTGCTTGGCAGTGGGACTGGCACTCACCATCTCGCCCTCCGCTTCCCACAGCACCTCTGTCTGTACTTGCCTCACCTTGGCTGGCAGCAGCCTGCGGGATGTGCCCTTGCCTTCCCTCTCCTGCCTATCCCATAGCTATGCTTCTCTGGCATGCTCACACTCAGCGCTAGCACTGGGGCCTTGAAGAGCTTTTAGGAAGTTTTAGGAGCTTTTAGGGTGTTTTTTAACTTTTAGGGCCTGTTAGGAGATTTAAGGTTTTTTTTTTTTTCATCTTTTAGGAGCTTTTAGGGTCTTTAGGAACTATTAGGTCTTTAGGAACTTTAAGGTTATTTAGGAGCTTTTAGGGTTTTCAGGAACTTTTAAGTCTTTGAGGAACTCCCCATCTGGAGCAATAAACTCTTTTCAGGCTGAGTGAGTGTTGCTGGACTGAGCCCAAGGGCAAACATCCCTTGCAAGGGACAACACAAGGATTTTCTCCCTCTCTGTGCTCAGCCAGTGTCTTTGAAGACAGAAGCACAGCTTGCTGACTTATAGTTAATTCCAATAACATCAACAAGTGCATTTTGGATTCACATGCGCAATTCCAGAGTGTGCAGCAAGGCACTGGGATGCCAGCCCCATCCACTTCTTGCCAAGTACTGCCTGCGCCACAGGGGAAAACCTCCTTCCAGCCCACAAGGGGAAACCTCCTTAGTGCTACACTCAGTTATGGCAGCAAGTTAATTTACAACCCAAAGCCCTGGTCTTCTGATGATAAACTGCTGCAAGAATGTCCTGGGTTCAGCTGTAACAGTTATTTTTCTCCTTCTTAGTAGCTGGTGCAGTGCTGTGTTTTTGACTTCAGTCTGAGAACAATGCTGATAACACACCGATGTTTTTAGTTGTTGCTAAGTAATGCTTACTCCAATCAAGGACTTTTGAGTCTCTCATGCTCTGCCAGTGAGGAGGGGCACGGGAAGCCAGGAGGAAGCAGAGACAAGACACCTGACCCAAAGAAGCCAAAGGGGTATTCCGTACCACAGCACATCATGCCCAGTATAGAAACTGGGGGGGAGTCACCCAGAAGGCCGAGATTGCTTCTCAGGTTGGGCTGAAACAAAGCTCGCTAAAGACACAAGATTAGACAACAAGTTAAAAAGGGCCAGAACTCTTGAGCAAAACGGAGTCACATAGCAAAAGAATTTGTAAAAGTAAAAGATGGGGGGGGACGGGGGGGATGACGGACAGACTTGATATAAGAAAAGCTAGTGCCTGGAAAACATAGAGTTAAAGTACTTTTTAGCTTAACTAAGGTTGTAGAAAGAGAACAGTGTTTGTGTTGTAAGTCTGTAGAATGTAGTGGCCCCACTAAACATGAGTTAATTGCTTCACACTAGTCTTCTAAAGTAACTTTAGTTTTAAAGAACAATGTGTTGTAAGTCTATGGTGAGATAAAAGGATTTAATTGCCCCACTAAACATGAATGAGTTATTTCACACCATCCTTCTACTTATCAGTTTAGAGACAGAGCCTCCCAAACATCTGCTAGCTCAGGATACTCCTTGTCTGCCCATCCTGCAATAAATTTTGCAGGAAGGTCACACTGTTCTAAATCTTTGCTAGTTATCAGAAGAATTACAGATATGGCTGTTTTCAGCTAGTTGTGTGATTGCTGGGGCGTCCAGCTGTGCCAAAGGTGAAAAGTACACTGTGAGGAAGACTGCTTACTTCATCTTGAAGACCCCTACTCACAAGAGGAAGACTGCTTACTTCATCCTCAAGACTCCTGCCAACAATCACCGGAGAGCAGTGCGCAGACACCAAGAGGAGGGGACTTATGATAATAAGTTCCTGAAGCTAGTTATAATATTCCCCACCTATACGCAGGAATTATGAATATGTATGTGACAAATGCAATAGTGAAAGTATATTAACCTGTAACAAATACTAATCACTTGCGCCTCTGGCTACGGTCATGCGTCCAGTGCTGTTGCTTTTACTTTATTGACTTTTTCCCTAAATAAAACCTTGTTATCTTGTTTAGAGGAGTGAGTTCGTATTTCGCAGTAGTCCTCGCTGCAAAGCTGATTTATTTGCTTTCAAAGTTGCTGCGCTTGGTCTCAGAGTTTCGGCATATCAAACCTTACTTGCAGCCAGTATTTGCTGTTTTAAATTTTATCGGCTTTGAGGCCTGGGCTAAGGTTCTTGTTTATCTGTACTTTATGGTAATGACTTCAAATACAATCGACTCATTGATCATGGAACTGATCTAAGTTGCGTTCCCAGTGTGATCATCACCTCTATACTATGGGAGGCATGTAATGGTAATTTTTAACAATTACACATCTTTCTTTTTCCTTCCCTCGGGGGTTCAACCTATGGAGGAGATACTCCTTCACACCCTCCACTCCCCCACCAGTCCATTTACAGTAGGAGTAGATTCTGGAAAAGTTAAAGATCTTGAATATCCTTTCAATGACCTTGAAAGCACCATGCTCCTTCTGCTGGAAACCAGCTTGTTGCTGCATATTCTTTCTATGTTTTGCCTACGGCATGACCTCCCTGAGAACACCTGATCTTGTCCAATCTCGTAAGCTAAGCAGGTTCTGGCTCGGGTCTTGTCTTAAGGTTAAATCACTGTTTAAGAATGCTACCAAGAGATCTTTCCTGAGGCTGGACAGTCATGAGTGGCAGACTCTGTGGGATCGTATGGGCAAGCACTTAAGCCAGTGGGCCCCTCCAGTGCATTGGAACTTCACCCCTGAAAAAGTGAGAAATCTGGAAAAACTAGCAAAACACTTAGGTGTGCTGTCGTTCTGGCAATACCAGAGAGGGACAAATCATGGTGACATGCTGGGGCTTGGCCTACATCTACAGAGCATCTTTGGAAAAAGATGTCTCTGGATCTGATGGCAAAGCAACAGACATGGCAGCTGCTCAACCCCCAAGCACAGCAGCTACACCAACCCCGACAACAGATACTGCAGCCACTCCAACCCTGGTGAGAGACACTGCAGACAAACCAAAGGACCAACATGTGCCAATATCAGTTGCCCCTGTAAGCAAGGGGAAAAGCAAATGAGAGGCACAAAGAGCAACCTGTGCAGTGAAGAAAGATGAAGACCCAATGTGCGTGCTAAAGGGGACACCATCTGAATGAGAGTTGTTACTAAAGGAAACAGAGGAAGAGGAATAAGAAGAGGTAACTTCTCAAACCTGGACCTCGACTGAGGTGTGGAATATGCAAAAGGATTTCAGCTGTCTTCCAGGGGAGCACATCATTACCTGGTTGCTCTGATGGTGGGACAATGGGGTCGACGGTCACAAACTAGAAGGTAGGAAAGACAAGCAGGTGGGATTACTTGCTAGGGAAGGGGGAATTGACAAAGCAATTGTGAAAGAGAAATGAGCCCTCAGCCTTTGGAGACAGATCTTGGCAGCTGTGAAGTAAAGGTTTCCCTACAATGACAATGTTCAAATCATTTAGCCAAGTGGACCACGACAGAGAGGGGACTCCAGTACCTGAGGGAATTAGACATTCTAGAGATGATCTATCGCAGCACTGATGCTAGGAATGCATCCGTAGATTCATATGAAGTTGAATGTACATGACCCATGTGGTGGAAACTTACACGGAGTTGTGAGAGTTGGGGTAAATGGCTCAATGTCCAGCTGAAGAACAGTAAAGAGTGGTGTCCCTCAGGGATCGGGACTTGTCTTGTCCAACATCTTTGTTGGTAACATGGACAGTGGGATTGAGTGCGCCCTCAGCAAGTTTGCTGATGACACCAAGCTTGTGGTTTGGTTGGTACCCTGGAGGGAAGGAATGCCATCCAGAGGGACCTTGACACACTTGTAAGGTGGGCTGATGCCAACCTTATGAAGTTTATTCATGCCAAGTGCAAGGTCCTACACCTCGGTCGGAACAATCCCAGGCACAGCTACAGGTTGGGCAGAGAAGAGATCCAGAGCAGCTCTGTGGAGAAGGACTTTGGGGTGTTGGTCGATGAGAAACTTAACATGAGCCGGCAGTGTGCACTTGCAGCCCAGAAAGCCAACCATATCCTTGGCTGCATCAAAAGGAGCGTGACCAGCAGGTCGAAGGAGGCGATCCTGCCCCTCTACTCTGCTCTTGTGAGACCTCACCTGGAGTATTGCATACATTTCTGGTTTCCTCAACATAAAAGGACATGGAACTGTTGGAACAAGTCCAGAGGTGGGCCACAAGGATGATCAGGGGACTGGAGCACCTCCCGTATGAAGACAGGCTGAAAAAGTTGGGGCTGTTCAGCCTGGAGAAGAGAAGGCTGTGTGGAGACCTCATAGCAGCCTTCCAGGATCTGAAGGGGGCCTATAAGGATGCTGGGGATGGACTCTTCATTAGGGACTGTAGTGACAGGGCAAGGGGTAACGGGTTCAAACATAAACAGGGGAAGTTTAGATTGGATATAAGGAAGAAGTTCTTTACTGTATGGGGAGTGAGGAACTGGAATGGTTTTCCTAGGGAAGTTGTGAATACTCCATCCCTGGCAGTGTTCAAGGCCAGGTTGGACAGAGCCTTGGGTGATATGGTTTAGTGTGAGGTGTCCCTGCCCATGGCAGGGGGGTTGGAACTAGATGATCTTAAAGTCCTTTCTAACCCTAACTATTCTATGATTCTATGATTCTATAATTCTAATATAGAATTGCCCGGGTGCAGAACCTGGTGGTGAAGGTACGCTGTGTAGATGCTCATGTACCCAGGAGTCGGGCCACCTGGGCTTGGGGCCACCTTGAAGCCCTCTGATTTCTGCTCCCACCAGGGCTGTGCCCAGTTGGTTGGGGGCACGAGAAAGCTGGCTCTGCCTGTGCATTTTATGGCATTCCCTTCTGTGTGTCCACCAGCCTCACCAGAGGACATGCCCATCTGGGAGCAGGACATGGAGGAGCATCTCACTGCCTTGGACATGCTCATTGCCCAGCCCGCGGCGCTGGCCACAGGGGCCACAGAGCAGCAGGTGCTTCAGCAGTGAGTTCCTGTCTCATGCCATTCTCACTGCTGATGATGCGGTGCGGTCTGCATCCCTCACTGTACCACTTCCCTGACAGCAAACCTGGGGAGCTGGAGAAGATGCTGACCAAGGTGGAGCTTGAAAGGAAGAACCAGACCTCCAGAAAGGCCATTGTGCATGTGACTGTCCTGAGGGTCCAGCCCTCTCAGGCTCCTTGGAATCTGGTCGTTGCTTCCCAAAGAGAGGTGGGTCCTAGGCAGCCTGCCTCCTGGTCTCGGCCCACCAGTGTCCTCCTGATAGGGAGAAAACTCCAGGAACAAACTTGCCAACAAAGTTTTCAAGCTGACAAGCAGGTATTCCTTATTGCGGCGCCGGGAGACACGGGGGATAGCTCCAGCTAGCGTGTATCACCCCAATTGCCACACAAGCCATCCTTTTATAGCCACTGGGCATACATACATATTCATGAGGCTACATATGGATGACGTAATTTTCCAGAAAGTTCCCCGCATGCGTACAGAATTGTGGTGGTGGTCTCTGAGGGTCATTTACTTCTTCCAACAATATTCATCACTTCTGGCAGCCTTTGAAGCATGTGCAGTAGATGCTCATACCAGTATAATTGGTTCGTTAGCACCAGAGACATAATAATCAGCCTATCCTCCTACTTATCAGTTAGTTTAACTGTAGCCCATCCTGGACACCTGCGGTTCCCAGATACTCCTTATCACAGTATCACAGTATGCTAGAGATTGGAAGGGACCTCAAAAGATCATCTAGTCCAATCCCCCTGCCGGAGCAGGAACACCTAGATAAGGTTACACAGGAATGTGTCCAGGCGGGTTTTGAATGTCTCCAGGGAAGGACACTCCACAACCTCCCTGGGCAGCCTGTTCCAGTGTTCTGTCACCCTCACTGAGAAGAAGTTTCTTCTCAAGTTTAAGTGGAACCTCTTGTGTTCCAGTTTGTACCCATTACCCCTTGTCCTATCATTGTTTGCCACTGAGTAGAGCCTGGCTCCATCCTCGTGACACTCCCCCTTTATATATTTATATACACTAATAAGTCCTTATCCCTGTGTCCTGTTCTTCTAGACTGTTTTTCTTAAACTGTGTCACAACTATAACAACTATAACGATTTATCTTGTGAGAACTCTCAGTATGTTCTCTAGCTGTACTCTATTTTTTTCTCTATGTATCATGCACCTCAGTAATTTTCCATTGCTACTGTTACAAAGCCATCAAACTTAACATTACTTAAATCTAACTCTAATTCTAAAGGTTTCTATATTCCATTTTGTGATTTTGTGCCCCCTTGTTTCACTCCCATCCTCCCTCCTGATGAGTGTCTCCTTGCAGGAGGTCAGAGAGGTCCATGGTATCACAGTGGACATGCCGAGCAGCCTGTTTGCGATGGCAAAGGGGAGGGAGGAGGTGGCAGAGCACAGGGTGCTCCTGGTGGACATCAGCAGCCAGACCATGTTCCAGGTAATGCTCACATGGATGACATGGTGGGGTGTCCCCACTGTTCCTGGGACTCCAGTGGTACAGGGCAGCAGGGATGCCACCCAGACCAGGGTGCTGGTGCTCGCTTGCAGAAGATGCTTCAAAGATGAGCTAGAAGCTTGATGGAGAAAGAGGAGGAGACCTCCTTGGGAACTCTCACCCACTTCTCTCCTGGCATCTCTCCCTTCCCACACTGCCACCGCTTCCTCTTCTTCTCCAACAGGATGAAAACAGCAGCCACGTCCTGGGTAACAAGGTGGTCGACATCTCCTTGGTGGATATAGTGATGGCCAACCTCTCCAACCCAGTGGTCCTCACTTTCTTCCATGGCCAGCTGCCAGTAGGTGGGGAAACAGCCTCATCAAACCTGATCCCACCAGGAATAGAAGAGCAAGGAGGGCTCAGGCCCTACCTGCTTAGAGAGTTGTCACAATCCAGCAGGTCCATGCCCTTGCCCTGCCTGTACAGGGTCTGCTACATCTTCTGGGGCTGTATCATGATCATGGCTTCACCGTGTGTGCTGGTGGTTCTGCCTGTGCCTGTCCAGGAGATGCTGCTTTGCAGATGTGTCGCCTCCAGCACAATCTCCAGGACTAGGGGACACTTTGAGTTAACGGTCCCATGGCTCATTCATGTTCCTGTTGGGCACCTGCTCAAAGCTGAACCCCCTGTTTGAAAAAGGGGACCTGGGAGGAGGTATATGCTCTATGAGCTGCCAAGAGAACAGCCTCTGCCTGTCCCCATGGGACAGTTTGTCTCCTGAGACCATCTCTCCTCCTGCCCCATGTTCTTCCCTATCAAGCGTGGTGGCCTGGCAGCAAGCCCACCACTGTGTCCTGCTCAGGGCCTGTGCTTTTGTCATTGCAGAGTAATATGACCCTGCTGTTGTTCATCTTCTGGCAGGAGGACACCACTGGTGAGTGCTCCTGTACTTGGTGTGGAGCTGGGTGCTGTTTTTGCTCCTTTTGCAGGGTACCACAGACCCACTGGCAGGGATAAAAGTTCCTCTGCACCTCCCTTCCTCACTCCAGCTCCACAAACCTTTCCCATGGGGCTGGTTTCAGATTTTTCCCTCTAGCTAAGCCTAAGAGCTTTCTTCATCCCTAGGGATGGGTCCTGATGCTGAGGGTGCTGAGTGTGTGTGCTTGGCCTGGGACAAGCTAGGACCCTCACTTTGGTCCTCCTCCCTGCCATGGACACCTTTTCCTGAGGATCCCGAAATCCCAAGCAGATGTTCATGCTGCTCACTAGATGCTGTCCCTTTGTTTTGCACAACCAACTCTGGGAGCTGGGACAGCTTCAGTTGTACAACAGTGACAGTGGGCAGCTGGACAGAATACAGATGCAACTGCCTCACCTACTTTGCCATGCTGATGGTGGGTAGTACCTTCCCACAGATCTTTACATCATTCCCACCGTCTGTTTTTCCTCACAATCTCGTTCCTCTTCCTCGGGTTTCCTCCCTGGAGATCACCTAAACACACAGAGATTACTTGAGTATCATAACCTATGCTGACTGCCTGATCTCATCTTTGGCATCTGTTTGCACCATCTTATTCATCTACTTCAAGTACAGTATGAAAGTTCACCCCATGCTCTCTTTCTGTGTTCTGTCTGTTGCCACTACACCTGGGTGCATGCAAGCTTTCCAAATGAAGTTGGGGGGGCTAGCTACAAAGCACTGGGTGTCATGGTTTAGTGTGAGGTATCCCTGCCCGTGGCAGGGGGGTTGGAACTAGATGATCTTAAGGTCCTTTCCAAGCCTAACTATTCTATGATTCTATGATGAAGGAGCCATTGAGACAGGGAGGCACAAAAGCACAAAATGGAATATAAACCTTTGTAAATAAGTGGAATTGATGTGAGGAATAGTAACAGACTAAGGGTTAAGAGGTTTTTTTTTTTGAAACTATGTCTTGATTGTCTTAAGTTAGTATAGGGAACAGGCATGTTCTTGTTCTTTCTAGTCTTGTAGTTAAACTATAACCCAGAATAGAATAGGTAGCCAAAACACATTTTTTGAAATCAGGAACCCTTTTCCCTCAAGAAGATGAATGTCTGGTAAGAACCTGTTTCAACTAGTCTCTATAAGACTTAAGGTTGCCAGCTGGGGAAACTGTGCCAAGGATGAAAAGTGCATAGCGAGGAAGACCTCTTACTTCATCCAGAAGACCCTGGCCCAAGAACACCAGATGGGAGTGAGCAGGCGTAGAGGGGAGAGGAATGGTATTAATGAATTCTTGGAACTAATTGTGATAATCTCCTCCTATGCTTGTGAAATCTAATGAATACATATGTTTGCGTGTAATAAATATCTAGCTTGTTGAGCTCTCAGTGTGCAAGTTAGGTGGAGCGATCCCCCTTGCGCCTTGCGCCACAATAAACATACCTGCTTTATAACTCCTTGTGAGATGTGAAGTTCTGTTCCATAAATCAATGCCACTGGAAGCCGGCTGAGGTACATCGGGGGGTACGATTGCTCAGCAGGTTCGAGTTAAAAATTTTCCATGGTAGTTTTAAAATCTATTTAAGCTGGAAACCTCCCATATTATTTAAAGACCTCTCCTTGCCCTGTTTTGGACAGGGGGCATCTTACATAAAGACTAAATTGGGTTGGTAATTGTATGCGAGGTTTGGAAGCCTTATGTAAATTGAGATAGGAAACCTCATGGGTAAAGGTGTATACCCAGCTGCTTGCGTCCGTTTGGTATACACCCACAAGAAGCAGGAGGCATCTTGTGGTTTGTGTCCTACAAGACGCAGGGGGTGTCTTCTAGAAGCAGTTTGGGATTTTACAGGCATTTGACTTATGCTGTGGCTTCTTATAGTGATGATTTTGGTCTTGCGATTTTGGTATTAGTGACAAGTTGCAGAATGACTCTAAGAGCAGGACCATAGAGCCCTGGAGGACTGTGCGAGCAAGGCAGGGGGTGGCCCCCACAGGTAACCAGATACTGGACATGGGAGGAGAATGTGGAGGAAGCCGTATGGGGCTAACCAATACTGTTGTGCCAAGGAGGAGTGGCTGAATACCACTCCTATATATATGTGAACTGCGTCACAAATAAGGTAGAAGTTTGCTTATCACCCATATTGGGTTGGCCTGTCTGCTTCTCCTCGCCGCTTACAAATGGTGCCCGAACAGGGACGCGGACTACAGGGCCCTGGTCGCTGGGGACCCGGATACAGGGCCCCGACTAGCGGGGACCCGGAATACAGGGCCCCAACTAGCGGGGACCCGGATACAGGGCTCCGGTTTAACGGGGACTCGGATACAGGGCCCCGGTCAACAGGGACCCGGATACAGGGCCCCGGTTAACGGGGACCCAGAACGGTGAGTGAGCGGCGCCGGCGGCAGCGGCCGGGAAGCGCGGGCAATGCTGCTGCAGTGGCGTGACGGACCCGGGTGCTTGGACTAACCGAAAGGAATCCGCCGCTGGGGCGAACCAGACACTGCTGCGTCGGGAGGCCGATCCAGAGACCGAGGTTACAGGACGACCCAGAAGAAGATGATCCGGAAAAGGCTGGCCATGAAAATGGACCGAGAGGTAGCCCTGGACTTATTACAGTGCTTTTTATAAAAGCGGGGAACTGAGCCCTGAACTTTTTACAGTGCTTTTTATAAAAGCGGGGAACTGAGCCTGAGACTCTAAAGCAGCTAGCAGGTCTAGTGGCTGTAGGGAAGGCTAAGGGATTTTTTGCATATCCTAATACAATATTTGAGGAGAGTGAGTGGCGAAAGTTTGGTGATGAACTATTTGACTCAGTGCTTAATGATTATAAAAAGGCAAAGAAACTCGGTAAACCACGGAGGGAAGTAATGAACTGTATAAAAAGATACAAGGCAGAAAAGAAAACTGCCGCTGTAGCAACGGAGTAATTAGGAACAGACATCCCTGGTCGGTTGAAACCAGGGGAAGATTACAACTCGTTTCCCCCAACTCGCGGGAGCACAGGGTTTCCAACCCACCCCCCCCCCTTCCTTTTCTCCCCCTCCATCAGAAGGTGCGGAGGAGGAGGTGTAACCCCCTGCTCCTCCACCACCCCAGTTCCGAAAGTAGGGACTTTGAAAAGGACAGAGAAAGTATATTAGAAGGTATAGTATACGCATGATAAATGTCGAGGAATCTGAAAGAAAGAGGGCGGTGCCTCGGCGCTGGATCGATTGGGGCGCGCAGTAGAAAATAGAGATCATGCGCGAGCAGGAGATTTAAAGGAACCGCGAGCCTCTCCAACCCACTATGCCCTAGAGTGAAAAAATTTTTAACTCAGTTACGGAGGAGCCAGGTCTGCAGATGGCTACATACCGAACGAGAGACATCTGATAAGAAAGACATAGCTGCGAACAACAGAGACCGTGAGTTCGACCCAGGATCAGACTCTGAGTCCCCTGAATCCGATCCAGATTTATATCCTCTGCTTCCAGACTGTGACTCTTCTTCTCCTGGGTTGGTCTGCTCAGCTCATCAGCAACTACTCACTGGCCTTGGAGACGCTCAGCTGCAGCAATTGATGAAAAAGCTTGAAGCCCTCGAGACTGGGATTGAGACATCTCCATTGGTGCCTCCACCTCATCCTCCGCAAAACCCCGTCCTTAAAGAAGGCAAATGGGGGGAAGGGGTGGGAAAGGTATCAGGGGGGCACAAATCCTGCACACTGTTGGCACGGGTTAATCAAAGATGTGATTATTACAGGTGAATTTTCTGCAATGGGCCTCTCTGCATATCCTGTGTTTACTACACAGCAGGGGGGTAAAGAGTGGGAAGCTCTTGATCTCAAAATACTTAAGGAGGCTTGACAAACAGTGACCACGCATGCGTTAAAATCCTCTTACACTCAAGCTGTATATGTTATGATTTTTTCTTGCAATTGACAGGGGGAGCCCATACAGTTTCTCTGTGATACTCATATACTAGAAGTTGGTAAATATAAGTATGTCCAGGTTTCTATCAACCCTTGGAGGCCTTTGTAGATACTGCTAGACACTTCTTCCAGCACAGGCTGGCCACCTGTGTCGGAATGAGTGTGCATTTTGGTCAGTATAAAAGCCCAAGCCTCATACGATGTGGGGGAGGCAGAGCCTCTGCGGGGATGCCCGCTAAGGTTGAGCCTGCCACCTCGCACTGCAATGATGTTTCTCAGAGCTGTTTTTCTGTTAGTCTCCACAGGGTCCTTGTGCCACGTTCTGTACGTGGGACTGTAGTGGGAGTAATGATGGGTTTTGCAGGGACTAAAAAAAAAAACCTGGGGGAGGGGGAATATTTGTGTCCTCCTGCCTACAGGTCCATGGCGACTGCCTGCAAAGTTTGTCAAGCCTTGCCATGAGCTGGACAGACGAATGGAAAAACCTGATGCCTCAGCTACAGGAGCTGACCGTGAATACCCCAAGCAGAATGAGATAGAGGAAGAGAAAGAACGATTAACTGCAAAACATCACTTGGGGGCAACTGAAAAGTAACATCCTGAATATGTGTGCTTGTAAAGTAGCTATTATTAGAGGTTGTGATTTTGTGTATAAAACCACCTGTATTTACTAGCTAGTTGCTAATAAGAAACTGCACCTTGTATTGTATAGATTTGTCACTTGTAAAAGAGATGTTAGAGGATGGA